>NC_044911.1:22151853-22451853 GCF_001633185.2 Quercus lobata | reverse complement strand
TAATCCTCTTTCTTGAATATTTTAGCCAAAAAGACCCTCTTGTGAAATATTTAGGGCAATAGCCCTATTTTTGAGCTCAATCTTAATAAAGTATAATTTTCCTTGCATCTCAATATCTTAGAAAACAAGTTATGTGTTATTTTTATTTTTTGAAAGAACTTAATGTTTGTAAAATCAAGTTGTACATGTATTTAAGTAGAACTCGATATCAATAAAATCAATTTCTTTGTATATTATTTTAAGAAGAAGTTGATGGTAATGAAATCGAGTTCCAAAATAGGACTACGAACCTAAATATTTCAAAGGAAGGCTTTTTGTCTAAAATTTCCAAAAAAAAGATGGTTAAATGGCCGATTTCCCCCTTCTTAATGCCTTGTAAAATGAAAGTTCAATTTTATTGAATATTCAATTATTCAAAAATAAATGAAGAGTTCGATTTCCCCCTTGTAAAAAGAAAATTCAATTTTAACAAATATTCAAAAACTGTTTTCCCTTGTGCCTTTCAAAAGTTTTCTATCTTGTATCAACAAAAATTGGTTTGTCATTCACATCAGTATCCTCAAATATTTAGTTAAACTAATCTAAAAATCTTTACTTTTACTAGTTTAGCTATCTATTATTTTCATACACATATATTAGCCTCAATACTTTATCAACATTGAAATTTAATGTAACGAGGATAGAGGCTCATTACATGTAGTGATGAGACTATCCTCCTTAAAATTTTTAATTAATTTAGTGAGGCTGATGCATGCTTGTTTTGATTGAGTTTAGCTAATTTTTTTATGAAATATTAAATTGGTGAGATTGATGTGAATGCTCATCTATGTTCTTTTAAAAAATCAGTTAAAAATAATTGGATTTTGATTAATCCAATTTTTTTTTTTTTTTTTGAGGGGGTTGATTAATCCATGTTCTTTGAATAAATTCTACTATTATTTTAAAAAAATAATTATTCAAAACTAATGATGGAAAATTATAAAGATATGAAGATCTAAATTCTATAAAATCAATATGCCGTAGGTATAAATTGTTTATTAAGATACATAGGCAATTAAGGGTTGCTTCAGTAAAAATCAAAGGTCTAAATAAGTACACATAAAAACACAAGCTATTAGAGTTATTTTATTTTTTTTTATTTTTTATTTTTGAGGGAAAAGACTACTTACTTAAATAAAGGAATGTTGGCTAAATCAACTTGAAAAAAAAAAAAACATAGTGTGGTGAAACATCCTCCATTCATACAATAAAATCTGAAAACACCAAAGCGTGTCTAGCCAAATTATGAGCTACTCTATTACCTTCTCTCCTAACATGAGAGTAATGTAATTGATTAAACTTACTAAAACAAAAATTAACATCTTCAATGATGAGACCATAGGATGACAAGGGATGATCCTCCTCTGACAGAGCCTTCATAAGAATAGCAAAATCACCCTCCAAAATAGCATTTGTAATACCCAACTTTGCAACAAACTCTAAACCCTCGTTTGGGAAGAGAGAATAAAATGAAATGGAAATGAATGAAAAAAATAATTTTAGAATATTTTTCCCTGTCTTTTTTGGGAGTTTAAGTGGGAGGGAATGAAATGGGTAGGAGGGGACACTCATTCCTCTCTATTCCCTTAAAACCTCAAATTTTTATTCCTCCCAAAATTGGGAGGAATGGGAGGGAATGAAATTAGATTTAATGAATTTTTTAATAAAACTCCCAAATTACCCCTATATATTCAACCATTTATTTTAAAATAGGAGTCTAATAGTAATATTTTCATAAAATGATTCTATTTCATTCCCTCTATGTTACTCCCAAACAAGGTTACTTACATTCCATTCATTGGCATTTCTTTCCATTCCTTTATTTTAAAACATCCAATCAAGGTTACTTAATTTCATTTCATTCCATTCCATTCCATTCTTTTCCATCCCTTTCCCTTGTTTAAGTACATTCCATTCCATTCCCTTATGATCATTCAATTCCATTTCATTCCCTTATAAACTCCCAAATAAAGCCTTTATAGCTACCGAGGCTTCCACCTCCACGGCTTGGTAAGTCTAGGAGAGTTGTTGCAATAGAGAAGCAATGACCATACCATGGTCACCTCGAATCACAACACCAATGCTAGATTTATTCTCTACTGTGAAAGCAGCTCCATCAAAATTAATTTTGAGCAAACCGGAAGAGTAGGGGGGGGGGGGGGGGGGTTTCCATGAAACACGATTCCGAGCTTATGGATGCACCTGACAAGGATATAGCTACCAGAACTCATGATACCTGTCTGAGGAAACCTGAGAGTGGTGGTGGAGAGGGTAAGTTGGTAGAGGTGTTGTTGGATGCCTTTTGGAAAATGGATTGATCCCTTATATTTTACATTAGCGAATAACTTGTGTACGAAAATTTGTTATTTATTTATATTTAAATATGAAATTTAATAATTATAATAAATAAGCATTTATAATGATTTTTCTTGTGAAATTATAAACCTCAAAAATTTATATAGCAAAATATTATGAGGCGAACTAAAATTTACTCAACACAAAAGCAATATATATATATATTTTTTGGTGGCCCAATTAGCTTTGTTTCAAACGCTAGTCTTTTGAAATCTGCATTTAGACCACCCCGACAATTGCATAGTAGGATATTCATCTGAGTACAAAAATTGTTTAGAATCTCCACCAAATTAGGCCCCATCTTGGCAGATGTCATCATGCTTTATCCCAACCTTCTTAGTAGATCCTTGGAACCCACCCATTCCAGTGTCCATATCACATATACTTCAGAATCCTCAGTATGTCCTCCTTGCAAAACACCAGTAGATTGCACCTCTTCACTGGATTGAGAAGTTGAAACAATTTCATTGTTGGATAATTCTCTAGGTGGGATTAGACTAGGGGTGTCAAATGAGTGGGTTTAGGTGGGTTTGGGGTGGGCATAATTGGGTTGGGTATATAAAACTCATTTGCCCATTAAAATCCATTTAATTAATTATTTCTAACCCAAATCCAACCCAACCCAGTTATTATGGGTAAACCCCAACCTACCCAATTATCTAATTATCAAAATTACAAAAATGCCATTAAAGTGAAAATCTCAACACTTTCTTGGATTCCTTTTTCACTCTCTCTAATCTCCAGTCTTGGGATTAAAAAATTCCACATAAGCACATCCACATCAGCAATTATATTAAAAATCCAAATAAAATTTTTTTTTTCTATTTTCTCTCACTTTCTTGGCAACCAAACAGCAACAAATACAAAGAAATGTCCTTTCAAGCTCAAAATTTTCCTGGAATTTCGAAAGCACTTGGCACTCAGTCAGTGATCAGTCGTTTAGCACCTCTTCCGTTTCTCCACAACAAAACCCAGCAACAGCAACCATTTCCATTTCCTCAAAACCCTTTCACCTGCACTCAGCGTCGTTTCGACGATCACCCTCTCATTTTCCCCAAAATGAGTTCACGGCTTGTACCAGCTTTCGCATTGGACAACAATGGCGATTGCACTAACCCAAAGAACCAGAGCATTACGGAGTTGGTTTCAAAGCTCTGAATAGCATATCGGAGTAACGACTTGGACCAAGTCGAAGAGATTTTGGTAGCGAGAGAAACGAAATTGAAACGAGAATTTGAGAACGAGAAGTGAGAGAACGCATGTTGATGACGGAGAAATTCCAGAGTCCATGAAATAAGCAGAAAATAGCTTTAATTTTTGAAACCCTAAAAATTTGGTACTTGGAAAAGGGCTTTGGTCAAGAGTGGGTTCTGAATGAGGATTTGCCTTGCTTGTTGCTGGTTCTGTTCGATTAGAGCTTGTAATGCAAGAAGAAGAATGAAACAAATTCTATTGTAATTTCTATTTTTGTCGAAGAGACCAGGTAGTGTTTGGAAGAAAAGAAAATTTCAAAAGTGAAGTGAAGGAAAAGGATGAATGAAAAGGAAAAATAATTTCTATTTTTTTTTAATGGGAAGGGCTGAGTTGAATTTGGATATATTGTTTTTGGGTTAAATGGGGCTCAATGGGTTTTTAGTTAAAACCTAATAATTATTGGGTCTAATTGGGTTGATGCCCATTTAACCCAATTAATAATTGGGTGGGTTTAGGTTCAATTAGAGTGGGTGGATTTGGCGGGCAAATGGGTTTGGACTTACTTTACCACCCCTACCTACAATTAAGAACTTATAAGTATAAAGCCTCTTAGAAACCTACTAACTGACTATAGCCTATTTGATACAAATAGAAGTGATATTCTGGACTTTTATGTTTGAATGTGCGTATCATCCTCATAAAACAAATCCCTTATTTATACTAGAAGCTTTTATTTTGATTGCATTTACTTCCATATACTTGGGCTGGAACTCCCCTTGTAACTGCCTTGAGGTAACTGTTACCTCTCTTGTGCTTCTCATGTGTTCTTACTTAGAGAAAACCTGCCCAAGGTAACTCCTAATCTCTAGTCTCCAACAGATTAAAGCCATCGGCCTCTCTTCAGTGCTTTAATCTATTGTTAATTCACTAATGACATGGCAATTCTATTGGCATTCATTTTCCGCACGTCTCCTTTTTATTTAGCACGTGTTCAATTTATAATTTTTTTTTTTTTGAGAATTAATTTATAAACTAATTATATGGCCTAACAAAAACAAAAACAAAAAAAATTACGATTTTTAAAATAATTGGAAATTCTGTTAACTATTTTGAGAATTGTGACACCCCAAATTGTGATTATTGGATTATTTGAGTATGTGTTGTGTAGATGTGTGTTATGTCCCAAATTAACTGTTTATTAGGTGGAAATTGGGTTCATAAGTGATTATGAAGGGGTTTAATTGCAACTTGACTAATCATTTTGGAATGGTAACTCACATGTTGATAGTGCTTTCCTTGAATTTTACAAATAGTATCAGAGCAAACCTAGTCATGTCAAGAATTGGCACTAAACAAACCATGATTTATATGGCTTTGGTCAAATATACAACATAGTAAGAAAGATTTCATATAGTTTTGTTTCTAGGTACAATTTAAAAATAAAAATTACAATATCTAACCTAAATTTTATATTTGAGTTTGGAGACAAAGTTATAGAGTGGGAAGGTGTTACCCACACATACCGAGTCCTAAAACTTGTCTCATTAGCAAATGTAAACAATTTACAAACAAAAAATAAACCACAATTCACATAACTTCACCACATTCCATAAAATAAAAAGTGCATTAATATATTAAAATAAGTAAAAGATGAACCAAAGCATCACATTCCCACAAAAGCATTAAGGATCATAAATCCTAAAAAATATTAGGAGGATAGAAAATATTTGTGTTTTCCACTGTGTGTTTGGTAGAGATAATGAAACAGTGGAATGATAGATAGTAAATTACTATTATATGTTTATTAATAAAAGTTAAAGAATGAAAAGTGGAAGGGTACTTGTATAATTTTTTATTTAATGTTATTTCTTTTTCTATTTTTTTTTTTTCAATTTAGAATAGAGGTGTGAATGATTCGAGTTGAGAAATTCTCAACCCAATCATATGGATTGGGTTGGAACATTTTCTCTTGCTGAAAAAGGGAAAAAGGATTTCATCATCTATTTATGAGATATATACATATATATATATATATATATATATCAATAAATTAATACAAATTCATACTGTGGGGCCCAAATGATTTATGGGTCAGGCCCATCTACCCGAGGAGAATCCAAAGGCCCAAGCCAAGGAGGGCTATGGCCCTAACTCGACAAGATAGCTTATGGATACCGCCGAGGGCAGTTCAGTCCTCGGCAGACCCAAAGTCCCCCCAGAAAGAGGGGTAAAAACGGTATAGGACTGAAACTTGGAAGAAAGATCTAAAATATCCAGGGAAAGCTGCCCTTACTACCATTCAATACTCTTAACCTGACATAGCCGCGTTCTTTGGCTTTTACAACCACCCCCAACGACTTTGGGTATGGGCTGATGGGACAAATATCAGCCTTGGAAATGTTGACCCTATACGTGGACGAAGGACAGTGAACACAGGCGAGTATAAAAGGAAAAATCAGTAACCTAGAGAGGGGGCTGGGAAAAATGGCCAAAAAACCAGAGCCTCCCAGCCCACTTCCAGGAGAAAGACTCCATGGGTGAAGATAACCTAGACACGCACGAATACCACGAAAAACCCACCGCCTGGCGATCAAGGCCTAGCCTTTTAAATCCACGCTTTACAAATGATATTGTTTGGGCCTTTTTACGTGACGCGAACCCGATACTGTTACGGTCCGTCGTGAATCGTGTCCTTACAATTGGCGCCGTCTGTGGGAAAGGCTTATGTGTTGGTATAGGAGGTGGGTCGATAGAGTTTCTTTGTTATTTCTAACCGTTGGTTATAGAGTTATAGTATAAAGTTCTGCTAGGGGCTACGTTTCTTGACTAGGGGCTTGGCTGAGGAGCTAACTCCCTTAAAGCCAAGGTCCCCCGTAAAGAGCAAACTAGGCACTTGGTAGCGTTAATCGTATGGATAAACTCTAGGGGCTTGGCTGAGGAGCTAACTCCCCTAAAGCCAAGATCCCACACAAAGAGAAAACTAGGTTTTGGGCAGAACCAAGGCATTGCATAGTCCTCGGACTCAAGCATATAGGAAAACCAACTACCTGGATGAGGAAAACTAGGTTTTGGACAGAACCAAGGCATTGTATAGTCCTCGGACTCAAGCCTATGGGAAAACCAACTACCTGGATGAGGAAAACTAGGTTTTGGACAGAACTAAGGCATTGCATAGTCCTCGGACTCAAGCCTATGGGGAAACCAACTATTTAAAAAAAAAAAAAAAAAAAAAAAAAAAAAACTATGGCACATAAACCTCAAAATCCATCCGAAGAGAACTCCTCGTTAACAGTTGGGTTAATCCCTTAATTGCACGGATTCCCCGGTCTACCTTCGGATCCCCAGTACCAAAGGGGTTGATGCGATACGGTGCAATATATTACCCAAAAGCACAATCAAAGTCCCTCGCTACTCGGCTACCCTCTCGGACGAATTATTTAGAGTTTATCGTTCTCGGACATTGGTCTAGCATGCATCGCACAGCACTCAGCGGTTATTCTGGTTAGTTCCAAGAGTTTAATTTATTGAGGATTACCCTTATTATACTTGATAATATTTGTGAGTTTAAACCAGTAGGAATCTGTGTTAAGGCATTTTTCTGTCCGGAATATCATTAAGGGCAAGCTTACATTTAATATTCATGCACCAAGTAGTTGTTGCAGAGAAGAAAAGTATGTATAAAGAAATAAACACATCTTTTATTAAGACAAAGGAACAGTACAGTGTACAATGAAAAGCTGAAACAAGCTTACATTAAAGCTAACTACGTAAGTAAAGAAAAATACAAGAAAATGAACATAAAGCCGAGGAGGTGGCACAGAGGAGAGGTTGGCTGCTGCTTCGAGACCTTATTCCTCCTCAATGCTTTTGCACGCCCATAACTCAGGCAGCAAAAGAACACAACTTGAGCCTCACACCACTGAAGGAAAGGTGCAGGGAGCCGGAAGTTGAGGAGCCTTCACCAAAAATTTGCCTGCAACAAGGCAGAGGCACTGATGGCGGAGAATCTTTCTTCTGACACACCAAAATTCTGGCATGAACAGAACCTGCTTCGGATTTTGACTAAAAGGGGGAGAAACACCCTTTCCCCTCCGTCGAAACGGAATGTTCCCTTGAATTTACGCCTCCCTTGCCCGTACCTCACTACTTTAAGTCTCAGGAGGACACGGCGCCTCCGTGGCGATAGAGTTCCTTTTCCCCAACCCTTGCCTCAAACATGATATACTAAGGGAGGAAACTGAAGGATTTGCACGCAGGTAAGGCAACTTTCTCTCCTATTTATTTAAAAAGATAAGGTGGTGGCATTTAATTCACGCAGCGTCCCAAGGAACGCTACAGACAAAATGTCTCCGGCTCGATTTCCCACGCCATCTGCAACCATGAGATTAAAGGAGTCTCGTGAAGGCGCACCTCGAACACTGGGACGCCAGAAAGTACCGCGTGACCAAAGACTACGGAAATACCTCTTAATTTGTGGGCCCAGTAAACCTGCGGCCCAAGCCCGTTCTGCATGGGGGCCCAGGGGCAGAACCAAGGCATTGCATAGTCCTCGGACTCAAGCCTATGGGAAAACCAACTACCTGGATGAGGAAAACTAAGTTTTGGACAGAACCAAAACCTTGCATGATCCTCGGACCCAAGCCTATGGGGAAACCAAGTACAAAAAAGAAAAAATTACAAGTTTTGGACAGAACCAAGGCCTTGCATGGTCCTCGGACTCAAGCCTATGGGGAAACTAAGTAAAAAAAGAAAGAAAGAAAAATTACAAGTTTTATAACTGCTCGGATGGGAAAAGTCCCCGGCTCAGATACTGTAAAATGTTAAGGCCAATAAAAGTGTTAGGATGATGGTGGGGCACTCCACTATTCGGTAGCCTAAGGGGGCTGTTCATTTTTGCGGGTGATATGTCTTCGAACGATTACTTCCTACACCGCATAGAGCATCCAGTTCTAATCTCGGCATTTTTTCGGACAAGTATCGCTATTTACAGGTACGCATTGCTATGTCAAACAATTCTATTAAAGTTATGGTGACATCTTTTTATTAGCAAGTATTTTGGCTTTAGTTATCATTGATTCAAATGATATATTATTGTGCCAAGCAGCGCTTGCAAATTTGTAAAAACATAGAGACAGAGCATGCGAAGTAAAATAACAACAATTTTTATTAATATGAAAAATTATTACAATGTACAAAGAGGGGCTCAAACAAGCCTATACAAAAGGTGAGCTGCCGAAGCAACCCTAACATTCGCAGTACAGATAAGTAAACAGCCAGGTGTCTTTTAAACTCGTCTTCAAAGTCTCTCCAATTTCTGCCTCAGTATTGCTCATATCGAAAGAAGAACCTTCTTTGGAAAAAGATGAAGGAGAAGGAAGAAGAATTTGAAGGAGAAGGAAGAAGAAGATGGAGGAGATGAATGAAGAAGATGAAGGACATGAGTAAAGAAGGAGGAGAAGAAGAGAGAAGAGATGAAAAGAAAGAAAAATGAGTAAAAGAGGGAGAAAGAAAAACACCAGGATGGAACTGGTGCTGGGAAGACTAAGAAAGGGAGGCAAAAGGAGGCGCTAGTGAACGAAGAGAGGAAGAAGCAGGGGCACTTAGTCCCTGCCTCGATCCTGACTCCCAACACACTGGAGCCATATTAGGTATGCTCATGAGAGCGCGGTTGGTACTGATGATGGGTGTTCTCGACTCAGTCACGTCGAAAGTTTGACGTGACGAGTCCCTGCTTCGGATTTTGGCTGAAAGGAAGGTAAGACGAATCTTAAGCCTCCGCCATCCATGCCCTGACCGAGCCATTTCGAGTTTTATTAGAACATGACGCTTTGAGGAGGGGTATGGTTTCTTCATCATTTGTTATGGTGAATGTACTGTGATTTAGTATATAACTACTGGGTTAAGTAAACGCTAAGGGAGGCAAAGGGTTTCAAATCTCAGAAAAATAAAAGGGTCTCTACACGAAAGTGATAGCCTCCTACTTGTCTTCTTATAGGAAGAGCAAAACGGAAGGCATTAAATTCATTCAGGTTTCCAAAAGAATCTGAAAACGAAGATGTGTCCGTTCCATTTCTCTGCCTCGTCAGACGAACCGTTGAATGTAAATGAGTCTTGTAAAGGGAAGTCATTAAAAGCGTGTTTTGAATAATCAAACGACGAGAACGCGTCAGGAGTAAAATCAAAAAAAGCCTCGTAGATCAGTATATTTCTTGGACAGATGGAAAACCGTCAGCATTAATGAAGGGCCGAATTAAAGGAGCCATCATAAAAGCTCGGCATTACCAAAACCCCCTTTCCAGCCAAGAGGTTGGACAGCCGGGTTTTGAGGGGCTATTGTGGGGCCCAAATGATTTATGGGCCAGGCCCATCTACCCGGGGAGAATCCAAAGGCCCAAGCCAAGGAAGGCTATGGCCCTAGCTCGACAAGATAGCCTATGGATACCGCCGAGGGCAGTTCAGTCCTCGGCAGACCCAAAATCCCCCCAGAAAGAGGGGTAAAAACGGTATAGGACTGAAACTTGGAAGAAAGATCTAAAATATCTAGGGAAAGCTGCCCTTACTGCCATTCAATACTCTTAACCTGACATAGCCGCGTTCTTTGGCTTTTACAACCACCCCCAACGACTTTGGGTATGGGCTGATGGGACAAATATCAGCCTTGAAAATGTTGACCCTATACGTGGACGAAGGAAAAATCAGTAACCTAGAGAGGGGGCTGGGAAAAATGGCCAAAAACCAGAGCCTTCCAGCCCACCTCCAGGAGAAAGACTCCATGGGTGAAGATAACCTAGACACGCACGAATACCACGAAAAACCCACCGCCTGGCGATCAAGGCCTAGCCTTTTAAACCCACGCTCTACAAATGATATTGTTTGGGCCTTTTTACGTGGCGCGAACCCGATACTGTTACGGACCGTCGCGAATCGTGTCCTTACACATACAATATGCATAAATTGTATTCTAATTTTCATTAAAACTAATTCTCAACATACCAATATCAATCAAAAGAAACTATTAAAATAAGGTTAATAAACTAAACTTATATATATATATATATATATATATATATATATATATCGGGTTGAGTTGGGTTGAAAATCTACCAATGATCAATGCAAACTCGACCCTACCCAAGACTAAAACAAAAGTTCTAACCCAATCTAAACATATTTTTTGTCCCCTTTTTTTTGCTTCACCAATAGAAACTTGCCACATGTCTACGTATTAATTAAATCCTAATTTTATGCATTTTCTAATTTTAGTTTCCTAAAATAAATAATAAATAAAAAACCAAACCATATCCACCAGTCCTCCACCACCACCAACCATCACTGACACCATTACGAAGAGACCACCAAATGTCATCAATGGCCAACTGCTACCTTTAGCCAGCCATCCACCACTATAGACTAGTAACCAAAAATAAATAATAAAAAATCCCCCAACACATCCCCACTAGTCACCACCACCACCCTTCTCCAATGCCACCAAGAAGAGATAGTGATGTTATCAACGCCACACTGCTGCCATGACTGGGTACCCAACCATCGATTTGAAGAAGAAAGGGCAATCATGAGTAACTACTAAGAAGACGTCACAAAACTAATACTAGTAATTGATTTGAAGATAAGGAGGCGGTCGTGGGTGATCGTTAAAGACATCGGCGATCTCTCCCTAGCGGAACCAGCGAAGATTGGTGGTGGTGGGCATGGTTTGAGTTTTTATTTTTATTTTTGATTACTTTTGGAAATAAGAAATGATAGAAAATTATATTTTAATTAAATAGGTATAAGTGTACATGTGGCAAGTCTATTGGTGGAGTTCCAAAAATAGACGAAAAAATTTGGACTTACCCAACCAACGGAAGCCAATTGAAGATGTTGGATGGGTCGAGTTGAATGCATCACTTCTAATTTAGAAGGAAAAAAAAAAGGGTAGGCCAGGGTAAAAAACATCATGAACCCTATTTTCTTTCGAGAAATGATATATTTATAACATTTTTACAGTAAATCCTAAGTGACAAGTTATTACTAGTTGTTATTGTTAGGGTAAAAAAGTAATTTTAGTGTTAGTTTCAAATTTAAACCAATAACAATTAACCACATGTGATTTATTGTAAAAATATTGTAGACGTAGAATTAGGGGCGGCCCAACATAATTTGGGGCCTAAGGCGAAAAATTTATGCGGGACCTTTAATATGTAAATATTAATTAAACAAAATTATTTAATCCTAATCAAATTAAGGTTAATTTGATATATAAATAATACCAACTAGACTAATGTTAATTTCATATAGAGAATTGAATATCATAGTTGAATTATAAATATTAATAAAAAGAAATAAAAATATATTGCGATTGAAAAAGATACTTTATTTTGGATATAAGACGATGCATAATTAAATAAAGTTGTAATCTAATTTTTAATTTTATATTTTAATTTTAAGAGAGAGAGAGATTGATATTATTTGGTGTAGGATATTAGTTTACAAAAATCAAAGTCTCAAACTATTAGGGGAGATTGATCTATAATTGATGATTTAACACATTTACAACATCTTTCTGAAATATTTTAGGGTTTCAATTGAGTTAAGGTTCTATTGGTCTTGTACTTTGAGAGTCTTAATAGAAATAAAAAAGAAAAATGCGCTAATTAAAAGTACTATAAAATATTCAAAATATAATATGATATTGTCTCTGATTGATGAACTTCATCAATTTAACTAATGAATGTTTATATCACGTTTTTTGTGATTAATAACATGACAATTTATAAGTCAATAATAAAATTTGTACATCACTAATAAATAAAAATATACAACTTTTAAAAAATATATATAATTTTATAAAAATTTGGACCTTTAACTATGAAAAGTAGAACATTTTTTCCCAAAAAAAATTTTGTTTTTCGGTGGAGCCTTAGGTTAGGCCTAGGCCTTGAGCCGGCCCTGCGTAGAATCTCCCCTTTCTTTCTTAATAATTTTTTCTTTACCCTTTTCCTACATCTTCCTTTTCATACCTACCAAACATAGCAGAAAGCTAGGTACATCACATGGGTGATCTTTGGGGCCCAAAATTTGACCGATCAGTTTCTATTGGTCATTCGAGCTTTCATACACCCGTTGGTATTTATTTATTTTTCTCTTTTTAGTTGAACAACACCCTTGCAAGTTGCAAATTGCTGATCGATGATAATGGCCACAGTTGAAATGGATAAGGTAGAAAATTAGGAAAAGAAAAAAAGGGGAGAAAAGAAGAAAAGTGATAATAATGGTGAAAAGGAAAAGAGTTGGACAGAAAAGACAAAGAGGTGGCGGGAACGCGTCTTGATTACTGCGAAGAACGCGGCATTATTGTTGGGCAAAAACAGTGGGCGTGTCAACAGGACTTTGTATCCTCATCTATAACACTTCACACCTGTCCTTCTCTCCCCTTTACTCTCTCTCTCTCCTCTCTCTCTCTCTCCACTCTTGCCCCCTATTTTTGCTTCATTTTTTTCAATACTATTCTACTTTACTTAGTATATTATAGGCTGCTCTGTATAAATAGACACCATGACAGGCAAAGAAATCCTCCACAAGATGAAGGTATTTGTTTTTTCCACATGTTCTTTCGTGGCTATCTTATGTTTTTGTGTCTGTTTTCTTTTTTGGGTCGTTGACCTACTGCTTCTTGGCTTTCCGTACGATCTGTTTTTTTTTTTTTTTGGGTGGTAGTTAAGAGTTGTTTGAATTGCATATTACAGACACACACAAATTGACATCGACCCAGATCTCTAAACTCTATGTTTGGTTCATTTTATGATATCATGATTGATTTCTTGTGGATTCCAGTAATAGATCCAATCAAGATAAAATTTTTATTTTGAAAGTGAATTTTGTTTACACTTTTAGATTTCTAGTAATTAATCTGAACCATGAAATGGCTTCATATCAATTGGAGAGGATCATAATCAACTTACTTTATAGGTTGGAATGAGTGTATTTTATCATTTGGTACATGTTTCAGGAACTTTTTGGATGCCATTGAACTAATACTTATGAACCGAGTACTCTTTAGATCACCAAAATTTCACATTAGTAATGTCCAATGCCTATTAGTTCACACTGACATTTGTGATCATCAAGTATAAGAGAATATCATTTTTCTTATAAGCTACTCTACATTCTTAGGCCAATTACGTGTTAGCTCTTGGTAGTCATATAAAAATTATAAATTTGAGACTAAATAACTTTGTTTAAATAATATTTTAAACGGGTGGCTTCAAAGTAATACTATATTTTTAAAATATTTAAATTAAACCCTTGAAGACTGTTACATATTGAACCTCTGGTAGTTTCTAATTGAACCCTTGAATTTTAAATCTTATTAATATAAACCTGGAACATTTCGGGATTGATTTGGCGGTTTGATGTTTTGGATTTGATTGAGTACAACTTTAATGTATCTCATAACTTGTTCTGAAACATATAATGAGAATGTCCATGATTATAAACAAAAATATAAGAGTATAAAATAACCATTTGTAATTCATTATATTGTTTGTGTTAGGTTAGATGATAGCCTAACTACTCTTTTCTTCCTTTAAATGATAAAACATTCCCCGTCTATGTTGCATTTTCCACATTGCTTCTTGCTTACTCACATGAATGGAAAGGCACCTAAGAAATCCAAACAAACAAAAATCCATTGAAATTCTTAGAAACATAAATATATATATAGAGCTCGTTAACAGCATTGGATTGGGCAATCACGCATGTGTGCATCTGTGTCTGTGTGCTCGCAAGCGCATGTGTACACGGACTATTTTGTGTGTATGTGTGTGCGTGTGAAACAGTAGCATCGTTTTGTCTATTATTCTGCCTCTCTTTTTCCTTGTAGTGTTGTAATACCACGTGCTAGACTTGACTAAATAACAAGGCCCTTTTTCTCAAAGAGTTGTTCCTTACTCTGAGCATCTTTGATAGGCTAGTTCCATATTTCATTTCAATCTCTGTAAAACAGGTTCTGGCAGTGGAAGTGGTTACATAATTTTTAATATTATGTGCCAATGAACTCTAGCTCAATTGGCAACTCCTTCCCTTGTAACGCAGGGTGAGGTTGTGGGTGCA
Source organism: Quercus lobata (assembly GCF_001633185.2). Lineage (NCBI taxonomy): Eukaryota > Viridiplantae > Streptophyta > Magnoliopsida > Fagales > Fagaceae > Quercus > Quercus lobata. The sequence continues at coordinate 22,437,153 of NC_044911.1, read as the reverse complement.
AGACCCAGTAGGTGTGTGTATAACTTATCAATAAAAAAATAAAAAATAATTATAATAATGGTCTGCAACATGGAAAATGTATTTTGACATCTGATAGGATGTTTCTGCCCGTCCATCTCTTTTACTATTGCTGACAGAAATAAACATATAAAGTTAGTTCAGATGCTGTGCATCATTGTGTTGCAAAGTTGTTATTTATATAAATAAATATGCTTAGATTTTAGTTTGGAAGATGTTGTCAGCTTGAAGGAATGGAGGTCTTCTGTAAGCAATATGAAACATTTGCTTAGTCTTGCACATGAAATAGTAACAGCCAATGGTGAATCAGAGTTGCATTGGGTTAAGGTCTAAGCTTTTTGTATTCGATTTATAGCCATGAAATGCTTAAAATTATTTCAGAAGGGAACTCTCTCTCTCTCTCTCTCTCTCTCTCTCTCTCTCTCACACACACACACACACACATGCACACCAGGTTGCTTTTATTTATCTTTACAAGATGCCTCCCCAACATAATAAAACATTCATATAAAAAACGCAAGAAGGAAGGCTTGTTCTCAGTGACTGATCTCTCCATGCCTTAACAGTTTGGTTATTCCACTTCCTCTAAATCGCCCACATACAACTTGTAAAGTGGAGTGTAATTAGACTTCTAGAATGATGGTTGTAGATTGGTGTGCTTATGCCTGTTTATTTATCATTCTGAAATGGTTTACTCTCATGTCCTTCACAAAAGTATTCTCGTTTGGATTGGCCATTGTGAATATATTTATTGTAGGAAAAGGTTGGGTTAGGTTCATCAGATGCTGACTCTGGAAAAGGAAAGAGCAAGATGTCAAAGAACATTACGCATGGCTTTCACTTGGTAAAGGGAAAATCCCATCATGCCATGGAAGATTATGTCGTTGCACAGTTTAAGCAACATGACGACAAAGAGCTTGGTCTGTTTGCAATCTTTGATGGTCATTTGAGCCATAATGTACCTGATTATCTGAGGTCTCATTTGTTTGACAATATTTTAAAGGAGGTAATGCATGCAGTTGAAAGACACGTATCTAGTTCGTTCCCTATATATATATGGTATAATTTTTTATGAATGTATCAATATCTTAATTATTTTTCTCTCTCCAAGTAGGCTGACTTCTGGACGGAACCAGAGAAAGCGGTCAAGAGAGCTTATCGTGTAACCGATGCTAACATTTTGGAAGAAGCAGTTGATTTGGGTAAGGGTGGTTCAACTGCAGTTACAGCAATATTGATTGATTGTAAAAAGCTGGTAGTAGCAAATGTTGGGGATTCCCGAGCTGTTATCTGTAAGAATGGCGCAGCCAAACAACTATCAGTTGATCATGAGCCAAGCGTGGAAAGGGGGAGCATTGAGCAGAGAGGCGGTTTTGTATCAAACTTTCCAGGTAACCAGATTTCTTCAATAAAAGTTACTATTGATCTGAGATGACATTTTTTTGATGCCACATGAAACTTATATCATTCTCATGTGTGTCATAGCATTTAACTTAAAGTTATTATTTTTTATTCCTTTTGATGGTGTCCACTCTGCACATTTTAGATGATACTGAAAACTATATTATTGTCGTCACACTTAGTTGCAAGCAATCCAACTATGATCTTTGTTTTATTAATCATCAAAGATCATAAAGTTGACGGATTTTTTTTTTGGGGGGGGGGGGGGTGGGGGGATAAATATAAACTTGATGGAACTCTGAAATAGGTTTGCACTTTCTGACCTTCGGTGCTAGTGCTGTTAGCTACAACTACAGAGAATAATTAATGTCATCATCTCCAGCAGTTTCCCACTCGGTGCAATGTTTTATTTACATCTATTTTGATATTAAGATTACTACTCTGATGAGTGCAGGTGATGTTCCACGAGTTGACGGTCAATTGGCAGTGGCAAGGGCATTTGGTGACAAGAGCTTGAAGAAACACCTGAGTTCAGAGCCTGATGTGTCAGTGGAGTTTATAGAAAATGACACAGAGTTTGTTATCCTGGCAAGTGATGGATTATGGAAGGTTTGTTTTGTTATAATTTCCGGCCAAGCTACCTCTTATTCATGTCTACTTCTGTTTGATAGTACAAAACATATTACATCAGATTGTTTTATTTAAATTGAACTTCTTTTTTCTTTTTCTTTTTTCCTTTGAATTATGTTTTGTACTTCTAATGGACTGATTTTTTTTTTTGGCTCAATCTGGTGCCAGGTAATGTCAAACCAAGAAGCAGTAGACTGTATCAGGCAAATCAAGGATGCTAGATCAGCAGCAAAGCACCTTACTGAAGAGGCACTTAATAGGAAGAGCACGGACGATATTTCCTGCGTAGTTGTAAGATTTCAGTGAACTAAGGATTGCTCTCCCCGCTTATGTTTGGTAAAAGTCTCTGTTTCAAGTGATGTTTTGACATCCGTTGTGTAGAAATAAAACTGATGCCTTACATTGTGCCATATTAAAGGCTTTTATTTTGGGTTTCTCTGTATCAGTGTCTAATGTGCAAGCAAACCGTGAGAGAACTGCCTAATTTACTTGTTCTGGAAAATAGTGTTCTTTCCTTTCTTTTGGGGTAATACCCTTGAGAATCTAGCTTCCATAATAAGGAAAGGGAAAAAAATGTAAATGAATTATCAGGCAGAAAGGTAGGTGAAATGTTATTGTTTCTAGTTCTTTTGAATTGTAGAAAGAATCATTCGTGCTGGAGAATGCAGTCGTGTTGGTTGGTCTATTGGACAAAATAGACTAATAGAAATTGCTTTGTAAAACATGCTGGGACCCAAAAGTATCTTATGTATGGTATTAGTGTATGAGACCCTCTTTTCATATGTATGTGGGACTCAATACAGATGGGACTTAAATATGTATCTTGAGGGCGATGTTGAATATAGTCCAATGTTCTAAATACCGATTTGGTGGCTGTTTCATATAGTCCAATGTTCTAAATGCCAATGCGATGGCTGTTTCAGCTTGTCCATTAAAACAAAATATGTTTATATATATAATGCAAATTTTACTTGATGCTTTCTAAATTGTCTATTAAAACAACTCAGACTTGATGCTTTGGGCACTGTTTATTGTAGGCACTGCCGGGTAGTGCCTTAACATTGTAGTTTCTTTTTTCTTTTCTTTTTTTTTATCATTCAAGTCTACCAAAAAAAAAAAAATTGCACTATCAAAATTTGACTAAAATTCATTTCAGTCAACTTTACTCTTGTTTAATTAAGTTATTTAAGTTTCAAATTTATTTAATTCAGGGTTTTTTTTTTTTTTTTTTTTTTTTTTTTTTTTATGATCTATCCAATTATGTTAAAAAATAAAAATATTTTATTTAATTTTTAGGTAGAAATTATATATATATATATATATTTTTTTTTTTCATTGGTTAATTGCATATTTAATGAATGAAAAAAAAAAAAAGTTAGAGAATTCAAACATGAATTTTAGTCAAATTTAGAAAGTGTAATTTGCATTTTCGTGTGTATGTCCTAGTTACAATCTACCCAAAAATAAAAGAAAGACAAGGCATAGATCTACCTATCCAAAAGAACTAAACTCGGAGGCTAGGTTACAAAATTGGAAGGTATTAGACATCGATTCTGCCTAAACAGAGTCTGGTCTTCAAGACTCTAATGGCCAATCACATAAATCTATCTTATGAATGTATCCTCTTTTTTAGAAAAATTCAAATCTGTTTTTGTAAATAAATAAAATTGATTTGATTCATTAAAAAAGAAACTAGATCTATTTTTGTGTAGATAAAAAAAAAAAAAAAGTTTTGTAAAGAAAATCAGATCTGTTTTTATATGAAGAAAGAACAAGGTTTTTGTAAAAAATATCCGATAGGAAAAATTAAAAAAGGTGATTTTATTAAGAAAAATTAGATTTGTTTTGAATAGTAAAAAAAAATGATTTTTGGTTTATATGTAAAAAAAAATAAAAAAATAAAAAAATCAGATCTGTTGTTGAACATAAAATATAAAATAAAATAACTTTTTGAAAGATGACTCACACTCATGAGATAAAATTATTTTACATGCATCACACGTTATGAAAAAGAAAAGACTTCAATCTAATTTTTAATTTCTTCTTTTAAATCCCAAAATTTGCACTTGAGTCAAAGAAAACTTTTTTTTTTCTAAGAAAATCAAATCTGTATTTAATGAAAATACTAATCAGTTTTATGGGTTTAAAAAATAAAAAATGCATTTAATGAAAATGCAGATTAGTTTTTGGAGTTAAAAAATCAGATCTAAAAAGTTTAGATCTGTTTTATATGTTAAAAAAATATAGATCTGTATTTAATGAAAATACAGACTAGTTTTGAGTGTTAAAAAAATCAGATCTATATTTAATGAAAATACAGATTAGTAAAAAAATCAGATCTGCAGTTATTGAAAATGCAGATCAGTTTTTGGAGTTAAAAAATCAGATCTAAAAAATTCAGATCTATTTTATGTGTTAAAAAAAAAAAAAAAACTTTAATAGTAGATTTTTGAGACTTAAAAGAAAAATCATAACAACAAAATACAACAAGAACATGCTTTAAAGAAAAGTTTAACAACACATGGCAATAACATCAGAAATCAAAATAATAAAAACACCCTAAACATGTTCATGCTTCATCAAGTAGAATTAATAAAAAGGAACAGAAAAAGAAAAGAAAAACTAGCTCTTGTATGAGTGTGCTCTTCTTAGTAGTGAAGGAATATTTCAGGGTTCAAAGAAATTTATTCAATTCTCTTTGAGACCTAAAATATTTTGCATATAGAAAAAGAAATTCCTAAGGTCAGAGCCTCCAGAACATCTTTAGCGTAAGAGGGAAAATAAAAGAAGAGAAGAGTCAGAAAGAGGGGAGTCAGAGAGCGTGAAAAAGTGTGCTAAATTCTGAGATGCAACATCTATTTATAGAGGCTGGGATGTTCGAAAAATTAGTTAAATGATCAGAATACAAACTGGGACGCGTCCTTACCTCTAAAAAATTGAAAAAGGTAAGGTTTATCTTAATCCAAATGCCCTCAGGCCGAGGCCCGCATTTGTGTTAATCAGCACTCCAAAAGTGCCGAATGGCCCTTTTGGATGCTGGTCCCATGTTCGAGTTTTGGTCCATTTTGGACTCCTTTTTTAAGGTTTTTTGAGCCAGGACTTGCACTTAGACACGTTTTTAATCCATATTCTAAAAATTAAACTCTTTTTCTGATAATTCAAGTCTTTTCAACAATGATTATCTTGTAGATAAATACTCCAAAAAGTCTTGATTATCCACAATTTTGTTGTTATCTGATTATCCTCTTTTATTCCCATGCAAGCAAGCCTATTTTTTACACTCATTAGCAACCAATCACAAAATTATTTAATTAATTTTAATTTTCTAGCCAATCAAAATTAATTTAAATTAATCGTGCGTGGTTGGTTCTACCCAAACAAAATGCATGCAAACCATACAAACTTGATCATGCTATATCTTTCAATTCGATAGTTCGATTTGGAAATTGGGCATACCACCGTGACTATTAGAATTTCAAGATCATTTTTATGATATGCAATGAATGAATTAATGCATGTAATGCAATCATGAATTTTGGGTATATGAATGGTTATCCTAGCCATCTTCCAAAATTAAATTACAGGTGCAAAATCGTGTGTCTATAGCATTATACAAGAAATGGCAAGGGTAATGCTTCTCAACAAGGATATCCCCCAAAAGTTTTGGGGTGAAACTATGAACATATCATGTCATATTGGGAATAGAATCTTCTTTCGAGTAGGTACCAAGAAAACATCTTATGAGATTGTGAGAGACCGCCAAACTTGGTGCCTCTAAAAAAAAGAGAGATTTTTTTGTGCTTTTTCAAGGCATCTCTCTTTTTGGGTAAGTGGTGTGGAGTCGCCACTTATTTTTTATACCAAAAAAAAAAAAAAAAAACTCAATTTAAATATACATGACTAAATTATTTCATTTCATTGATTTAGTAAAAAAGTGCATATTTGATAAATTGAAATTACACGGCTTTGGATCCTAGTTACAAACTACCAAAAATACATGCCTTTTTGTCCTAGTTACAATCTACCCAAAATAAATAAAGACAAAGATAAAACCTAGGTCTACTTATCCAAAGACTCTAAATTTGGAGGCTAGATTACGGAATAGGAAGGTGTTAGGCACCCATTCCGCCCAGACAGAGTCTGGTTTTCTAGACTCTTGTGACCAATATACCATTTATGCATGACATGAATGATATGTTGCACACATGAAAAAAAAAAAAAAAAAAAAAAAAAAAAAAAAAAAAAAAAAAAAAAAAAACTAAATCACACAAGTTTATTTATGAATGCATCCTCTTCTTTGTAAAAATAATTAAAAAAAAATTCAAATCTATGTTATAAAAAAAAAAATTTTGAATTTGGTTTAGAAAAATTAGATCTATTTTTGAGAACTTAAAAAAAAAATGGTTTTTTGAAGAGAAAAATTCAGATCTATGCTTATTAAAGAAAACAAAATCTTTTGATTTGAAAATATATTTGATCTGTTTTTTGAGAACTGAGGAAAAAAAGGATTTTGATTTGTAAAAGATCAGATCTGTTTTGTGATAATAATAAAAAAAAAAAAAAAATCAGATTTGTGTATTTTTAAAAAAAAAATCAAATTTGTTTTTATATGTGTAAAAAAATATGAAAAAGATTTCTTGAGAAGAGGATTTCATTCATGAAATAAATTTATGCTATGTGTACTAAATAAAACAAACACAACCATTCATGATCCTTTCCTTTTTTTTTTTCTTTTTTTTTTCAAAATCTACTATGTTAAAAAAATCAGATCTACATCTAATGAAAACGTAGATCAGTTTTTAATTTAAAAAAAAAAAAAAAAATCAGATCTGCATCTAATGAAGATAAAGATCAGTTTTTAATTTAAGAAAAGTTCAAATCTACATCTAAGAAAGATGCATATCCATTTTTTATTTAGAAAAATTCATATCTGCATCTAAGGAAGATGCAGATCCTTTTTTGATTTAAGAAAAATTCAGATCTGCATCTAAGGAAGATGCAGACCCGTTTTTGATTTAAGAAAAGAATTGATAACATGCAGATTTTGAAACTAAGAAAGAGATCATAACAATAATAAAAAGAATCAAGAACATATTTTAACAAAATAAGTTAACAATTCATGATATGCATATTTGACACAACTACACTAAAATAAATAATGCATCATCATAACAAGAGCAATAAATAATAAAAAGGGTTAATAAGAAACAACCTCTTGCATGGAGCACTCTACTTCTTGAGAGGATATTTTAGGGTTCAAAGAAATTTATGCAATTATCTTTGAAACCTAAAAACCCTAGCTTGAGAGAATATCAAAATGGGGATCAGAAATATGAGAAAGTGTCTCTCTTGAGAGCATAAAAGAGTGTGCTGAATTTTGAGATCCAGATTCTATTTAAACACTAATTATCAACCAATCACAAAATTATTTAATTAATTTTAATTGTTTAACCAATCAGAATTAATTTAAATTAACCATGCGTGGTCAACTCTACCTAGACATAATGCAAGCTGATCATGCAAACTTGATCATGTGATATCTTTCGATCCATGGAGCACTCTTCTTCTTGAGAGGATATTTTAGGGTTCAAAGAAATTTATGCAATTATCTTTGAAACCTAAAAACCCTAGCTTGAGAGAATATCAAAATGGGGATTGGAAATATGAGAAATTTAAGGGTATGAGAAAGTCTCTCTTGAGAGCATAAAAGTGTGTGCTGAATTTTGAGATCCAGTCTCTATTTATAGAGGCTAGAAGACTCTAAAAATAGCTCAGATGATTAAAATGCGAATCTGAACACATCCTTCTGTAAATAAGTCGAAAATGATGTGCCTTATCGTCACCCGAAGAGAGTTAGGCCTCAGCCCTTAAAGGTGCCATTCAGAACTTTGAAAGTGCCGATTGGCACGCCAAAAGTGCCGAATGTTACTCTTGGGTGCTGATTGTACTTTTGTGTTTGGGTGCATTTTGGACTCCTTTTTTAGGTTTTCTTGAGCCGGGCTTTGCACTTAGACGTGTTTTCAATTCGTATTCTAAGATTTTTATCTCTTTTTTGGATAATTCAAGTCTTTTCAATAACAATTATCTTGTAGATAAATACTCTTAAATAAATCTTGATAAAGTTCAAATTATCCACAATTTTATTGTTATCCAATTATCCATTTTTTTCCTATGCAAGCAATCCTATTTTAAACACTAATTATCAACCAATCACAAAATTATTTAATTAATTTTAATTGTTTAACCAATTAGAATTAATTTAAATTAACCATGCATGGTCGACTCTACCTAGACACAATGCATGCTGATCGTGCAAACTTGATCATTTGATATCTTTTGATCCGACAGTCTGATTTGGAAACCGGACATACTATCACAACCGTTAGAATCTCAAGATCATTTTTATGATATGTAATGAATGAATTAATTCATGTAATGCAATCAAGATTTTTGGGGTACATGGATGGTCATTCCAGTCATCTTCCTTGATTAAATCATGGGTGCAAAATCGAGTGTCCACTGAATGCCCTTCATTAACAGAGCTTGGAAAGCGAATGTCAATGTAAAACAAAGACATTGATTTTAGCGGCCATGATAATTGAGTTTGAATTTTCAAAGATTTCCTAGCCCTGGAACCTAAAACTTTGGATCATAGAACTAGTACCTTGCCTTTTAATAAAAATGAAACTACTTGACCTAACTGATAGCTGATGAACTTAGGAAATGATTCTTGACAATTGATGTGACCAAGAGGCTTTTCAATCCTGATCTTGATGAAAGAACTATCTGCAACCAAGGGGCTTTTCAACCCTGATCTTGATAATGGAGTTGTCTGCGACCAAGGGGCTTTTGAACCTTGGTCTTGACGAAAGGTAATTGTCTATGACCAAGGGGCTTTTCAACCTCGATCTTAACGAAAGAACTATCTACGATCTTGATCTTGACGAAGGAACTGTTTGCGACCTCGATCTTGACAAAGGAATTGTCTGCAACCTCAATCTTGATGAAGGAATTGTCTTCGACCACGATCTTAACAAAGGAATTGTCTGTGACCTTGATCTTGATGAAGGAACTGTCTGCGACCTCGATCTTGACGAAGGTACTCTCTACGACCTCGATCTTGATGAAGGAATTGTCTGCAACCTCGATCTTGATGAAGGAACTGTCTACAACCTCGATCATGACGAAGGAACTGTCTGCAACCTTAATCTTGACGAAAGGTCTGTCTGCGACCAAGGTGCTTTTCAACCTCGATCTTGACGAAACGGCTGTCTGCGACCAAGGGGCTTTTTAACCTCAATCTTGACAAAGGAACTGTCTATGACCAAGGGGCTTTTCAACCTCGATCTTAATGAAGGAACTGTCTACAACCAAAGGGCTTTTCAACCCTGATCTTGATAATGGAGTTGTCTGCAACCAAGGGGCTTTTCAATCTTGATCTTGACGAAAGAATTGTCTGCAACAAAGGGGCTTTTCAACCTCGATCTTGACAAAGGAATTGTTTGCAACCTCGATCTTGGCGAAGGAACTGTTTGCAACTAAGAGACTTTTCAACCTCGATCTTGACAAAAGGTAATCAAGGGGCTTTTCAACCTTGAAACCGAAGCTGGAATGTTGATTAAAGGGCTTTTTAACTTTGACCTAGCCTGTTACCTACAAAAGTTAAAATTTGGAATTAGACTTTAACTGATGAGTGTTTTGTTGTTCCCTGGCTTTTTTGAAATGTGTGATTTTCATTTCTCCCTTCTTGATTTGAACTTTTTATTTTTATCAAGAAAACTTTGATTTTTGTAGTTCTTTGAAAAAGATTTGATCTTTAAAACTTGGAACTTGGAATTTGAAGTCGGTAATTTGGAACTTGGAATTTGAGACTTGAACTTTTGAAATTTGAAATTTTGAGATTGAGACTTTGAAATTTTGCAACTTGAAATTTTGAACATGAGGTTTTGAAATTGAATTTTAAAATTTTGAAACATGAAATTTGAAAGATTGTAAACTTGAAATTTTGAAACTTGAGGTTGGAGATTTGAAACTTGAGATCTTGAAAGATTTGAGATTTGAAAATTGAAATTGGAAATTTTGAAACTTTGAAACTTTGAAAATTGAAACTTTGGAATTTTGAGACTTGAGATTTTGGATTGAAATTTGAAATTTTAAAATTTTTGCAACTTTGGATTGAAAATTTTGAGATTTGGGATTTGAAAATTTTAGACTTTGAACTTGAATCTTTTATCCTTAATCCGCTCCAAGAATATTTTTCTCTTCTTTTTTTTAGAATTGATTTTTGATTTTTTAGAAGAAGAAAATAAAATAAAATAAGGAATTTTTTTTTTTGGGAGTTGACTGAGTAAACTTAGTTTGACTAAGTTGACTCAGCAACTCAACTGAAACTTTAAGTGTGAGGGCCAAATTTTGGCCCCCCATTTGTCTTATCTCTCTTTTCTTTTTTATTACTTCCTCCTTCATCACCTTTCTTCCACCATTAAAACTATTCATCTTCTTCCTCCACTTGATTTTCCTTCTTCTCCTCACCATTTCTTCTCCAAAAAAACTCTTTTCTAAGCTTCTCAACCTTCCTTCACTCATCACCCTCAATATTTTCTTAGATCCTTGTGTTCTTGAGCACTTTTGCCACACACCCATTTTTTGTGAAACCTATTTTCAAATCCATCTTTTCTTTGCACCAACATGTCTTCTTCTTCCAATGGATCCTCTTTTCTTACTTTTCAAGGCAAGAAATATGATCAAACATTTGATTGGAATGATGAGGAAGGGCTCCTTCAAGACCCCAAGACCCATGCTCCATATTCTCACATGGACATCAAGGTGAGTTTTTCTTTGGTTTCTTTGTTTCAAAAAATGTTGTTTCATGCTTCATCGAAAGTTTGATGGTGAGACATTGTCATTTTGTTGTGTGTTCTTGTTGGAATTTGGGGCATTATAAGGTTGATCATGTTGTAATGTTGGCTTTTGAGCATTTTTTGAAGTGTTGTATTTTTTGTCATGGTGTAATTTAAGCAATGTTGATGGCTTACGGAATTTTTGGTAACATTGGCAATTTGTGATGTTTTTGGATGAATTTTGTCTTGGATTTTGGGGGCATTGGCATTGTGAAAAATTTGTGTTGTAAGCTTGCATGAACATATTCATGATAAATGTGGGAAATTTTGTAGGCATGTGTAAATTTATTTCATGGACATGTCAAAATTTTGTGGGTATAAATATGGATAAACTTTTGGGTATGGGAAATTTTCGTGGATATGGAAGAATTTTTATGGGCATGAAATTTTGGTTATGGAAAAATTTTGTTGGGTATGTGATGTTGGATCATGGAAAATTTTGTGGTTATGATTTTGGATATGTGGTAATTTATTTGTGCATTGACATGGACATGTGGAAATTATTATTATTTTTTTTTATGGCTATCTTGGTCATGTAGGAATTTTTTCTTGATGGCTATTTTGGACATGTAGGAAATTTTTTGATTGTGTATGGTTATGGGAAAAATTTGGTAGTTGTGTATGGACATGTGAAAAAAAATTTATTGTGGTAAAATTTTTGGTGGGGGCATTGATTTTGAATTTTTTTTTTTTTTTTTTTTTTGTGGGAATTTTTAGGCATGTGATTTTGGTCATGGAAATTTTTTTGGACATGTGATTTCGTTCATGGAATAATGGGCTAAATTTTTATCTTGTAGAGCCTCAAGAGTCGAGGTAGTCTCCAAATGTTGAAGAGCATATGGGAAGCATTGTCTCCTGCCATCAAGAATATCATCAATGATGCAGGCTTTGGTACTTTCTTTGAAGCTTTACTAAATCAAGAGACTCATGAATACAAGGACCTCCAACTACTCCTCGCTTTGTTAGAACGCTTCTGGGACACCACATGTACCTTCCATTTTCCAGGCATTGGTGAGGTAATGTTGACACCTTACGACTTTTCCATCATCAGGGGCTTGAAGTTGGGTGGTGAGAGAATCCGTGTCCATGACTCCCTTTCTTCAAATGAAATCAAGAAACTTCTAGGTGTAATGCCTTCCAAAATGAGGAGTAAAAATGTTCATTTCTCGTGGCTATGTGAGAACATTACCAAATGTGATACTGTGGCAAAGGGTACCCGCATGTTCATGCTTCTTTTCATTGGGACTTTCTTGTGCCCAGATTTAGGCAGTACAATGAATCTACGTTATTTATGGAGCATTTATGGAGCTTGAGAAACATTGAGCAAATCAAGAATTATGACTGAGGCGGTATGGCTTATGCTACCCTTTTGCATATCATGACTCAGCTTTCTAAGCGTAGCCTTTCAAGCCTAGGTGGGGCTCCATTTGTATGGCAGGTGAGGTTTGGAATTTTTGGCTGTGTGGGTTTTGGAAAGTTATTTTGGCTATGTTGTAATGGTTTTTTTTAGGTCTGAATGTATGAATACTTTGGAGTTGGCCCTTAAGTTTGGGAGGAGGTTAATGGCATTTTTCCAAGATTTCTCTATTGGTTGCCCAAACATCATTTGTCAACGCTCTCCAAGCGTTCTTTGGAAATTTGGCGCTTGGTGATTGACAACTTGACTACTGATGATGTGAGTCCTTTCCTTTTTCTTTTTTTTCTTTTTTTATTTTTTTTTAATTTTTTTTTGTGTGTGTGTGTGTGTGGGATCTTTGGTGCTTAGTGGTGGTTTGGTCATTTTCTCATTCTAGGTTCTGTTGTGATTTTTCAGATGTCTTTGAATCCTTGGGTTGGATATGAGGAGTATGCGGAGTGTGAGTGGGCTTTGGAGCTATATAGCCGTCAGGTATTGTTTGAGTGTGGGCATGGAAGGTATTGGTATCTTGGTAATCAGGTGTTGCCTTAGGTTCATCATGAGTATCCTCCTACAACAATTCTAGTTCCTCCTTGTCCCTCCATCCAGTTGGCTGACCATCTAACTAATGAAGAAATTGCTTAGATCCGTGTTGGCTTTGTGGTTTCAGGAGTAGCAGGGACTTATTCTGAATTTATTCGAACTCATCGGCAAGGTTGCCTGGCTGGCATATCGGTATTTCTCTTCCCTTCTGAAGTCAAATTTTCATCTTGCATATTCCTTTTCCATATTTCTACTTGGTGACAACATTTGAATGTTGGATTTTTAGACTCCATCTTCTGAAGGAGAGGAAGAAGAAGAAGAGATTCCTTCTCCTCACCATGCTAGTAGCTGTTCTAGTTCTTTCATGGACACTTGTTCCCACTTTCTGGCATGGCAATATGAAGTGATGAATCCTGATGAAACATATAGTTCCATGCCTTTGAATAGGCCAGAGCACACACCAAATGTCATTTGGCCTGATCCGCTGTGTTCTTGAATTTTTAATTCCTTGTCTTTATCTCTTCTTGGTTTACTGAATGGCTCCTGATCTTGGAAGCAACTGATTCTGCCAGAAGAACTTTGGAGGACAGGATTAGAAATCTTGAACTTGAGAATCGTCAGTATGATCCTCGATTTTATGCAAGTCAAGAAGGAAATACTGAAGGTGGTTCCTTTAAAGGTGGGTGGAGGAGGTCTTTTTGCAAGCAGACCCAGAGTCCCAATGATGTTTGATTTGTATTTTTAATTTTTCTTGCAAAACAAAAGGAAGTGTTCCTTAGATAATCTTGTATTAACTTGCATGTTTAGCTCTTTGTCCTTGGAATTGCCTTGATCATGTAGAGACTTTAAATGAGACAAGTTTAGAATTCACCTGATGAGATCTTGTAGTACCAATTTAAACTTATCTCAATTTTATAGATGTCTCCTCACAAGAAAACCACTGCTAATAAACCTCTTAAGTGTCAACTATACAAAGAGGATTGCTTCCGAGATAGAGATGCATTTGAGGCCTTCTTGGAGTATTATAAGGATGCAGTCATTATTGTAGGGAGAAAGGTGGATTTGAGTCTCTTGAGGGCACTTTCATTCCTGATGTGTTCAGAGACCGCACTTGGGCTCCTTCTTTCCCAGGCTTAGTGGATGTGCATCATATCCTAATTCAGGAGTTCTTCTCAAATGCCATTGTGGAGGGAGATCACCTAAATTGTTGGGTGAGAAGGAGGGAGTTCATTGTCTCAACCATGTCTATCTAGAACTTCCTACGGATCAGACCAGTAATCCCAGAGTCTTCTCTTCCTTATGACAAGAGGACAACATCAGTATCGGTAATAGCTCCGGATCTTAAGGGAGAACGGAAGAAACAATCCTTACTCACTACCAGCTTCTCTCTTGCTATGAGAACACTGGCCTATATCATGCTCTTCAACCTCTACCCAGTGAGGAATCTGACAACTCTCTCTCAACCACAAGCATTATTCCTTCATTACTTGTGCTAGAAGAAGGACATAGACATTTGTGCTCACATTTACCATCTCCTTACAAAGTTTGTCAGCAAGAAGAAGTCTCGGATGACTTGGCCTTTCTCGGGATTGATCATGTCATGCAACATGAAAGGGTCAGGATTCCTTCTGATTTGCCAGTCATGAAGAGGGAAGACCAGATTTCTGCTTAAACGATGACAAGGAGCAAAGCTTGTCTTTGTGGTCTTGAAGAGGGAGAAAAGAAAGTAGAATGTGAGGACACTGCTCATGAGGGTGGCAACACTGATGAAGACATTGACAATTTCACCCTTGGACTTGAAGATATGGAAGCCTCACCCTTTCAGTCTTAGGAGCAGCCGCAGGCTCAGCCTTAGGGACAGCCATATGCACTTCCTCATGCCCCCAATCACCTCGATCTTCTTCTTGATCGCCTAGATCACCTGTAGCAATCTTTTGATGAGCACTCAATTTACTCCACACGCTAGTTCACTTATCTTTAAGAGCAAATCACTACTCTCTCCACTTAGATTAGAGATTTGGTGGGCATGGATTAGCACCTTTGGCTATTTCAATCAAAAAGGGGGAGTAGTATTTAGTTGAGGGGGAGTATATTTCGAGGGGGAGCAAAATTTTGAGACCTTTTTACTGCTCTTATAGTTTATTTACTTTGATATGTTCATTTACATTGCTTTATTTTAAAGCTTTCAATACTTTAGTTTAAAACTCAGTTTATCTTTAGCACTTTGTGTATCTTGGTTTTTATAACCGTTTCTTGATGCTTTGAGTTATCTATTGCTTCTTGCTTTAGTTTCTTTATTGCATCATGTGCTTGTTGGACATGCAATTAATTTTTGCACTGCTCCTAATTGCTTGCATGTCCAAATGATCATTTACTCATTAAATGTTCATTGTGGTCATTTCTTAATGACTTTTCATGTTTGATCAAGTTATGCTATAAGTTCATATATCTTTTGTTTTACTTGATCGCATTTTACTTGCTTTTATACATGCCTTGTGTTTCAGGATACAGATGTATATAGTTCAAGTGCTTCACATGTTTTAGATTTAGGTGTGAGTGAATTTTACCTCTGTTCCCATACTCACGTTTTAAGTCTAGAGTCTGTTTAGGGGTTTTGTCATGAAATAGCCAAAGGGAGATATTGTAAAGTTGTGATTTAATGTTTTATGTTGGCTTTAATTTTTTGTCAAATTTGATTGTAATTCTGTTCAATCATTTCCCTGTATTATAGTGGGATTTAATGTAAGGGTTGTGTGAAAGTTTGGTGAATAACTTGTGAAGATGAGGATTTCACAATTAGCTCGTGACTGGCTCACGATTGCTGACCCACAAAACAGGCCATGTGAAAAGCACATGCTGGAATTTAAAGAGTCTTTGACAAACTGAATTTCGCAAGTCATTCGCGACTTAGGCCAAGTCGCGAATGACTCGCGAAACTCTCTGCCTGATTATTTTTTAGTGTTCCTTTTCTCATTCCTTTTCCAACAATATATAAACCCTCATTACCCACGAAATGTAAGAAGCAGAAGGAGTATTCACAAGAAACTTTTGAGAGAGAAAACCCTTGCCAAACACTTGAGAGTTAGAGATTGTTTACCCACAATCCTCTACATCATTTCACTAGAGTTTCCATTTACTCCTACCTCTCCATCTACACATCCTTGAGAGGTCCTTGGCCCAAACACTTACCTCACCCATTCTGAGTGTTGAGAGAAGTTTTGGTGCCCATAGGAAGCATTGGAAGAAGCCATTGAGTGGTGGATGCAATCGGGTGGAATTGCGGGATTCAGATAACTAGTGGAGACAAGACTCTAAAAAGTTTGTTGATAGCAGGAGTTTGAAGGGCTCAGGTACATTGGGTAGATTAGGCTTGGAGGGACTTTTTGATATTCATGTACTCCAACTTATTCACTACTAGATCGATTTCAGCTTAGATGGCCGCGGAGAGGTTTTTCGCTAAGTACTTCAGTTTCCTCTTTGATAACACGTCTCAGTGTTATCTTGTGTTTGCATCTCTCTTCCCTACTCTTTAAGCTTTACATTTATCACTTATTGTACTTGCTTATGGGTTAGAGTAGTGTTACAGTTTATTGAACTTCATTTGCTCTTGTTCCACACTTAGATTAGTTAAAGTAAAAGTAATTAAGTCGTAATTTAAAATTGGGGGTCTAAACAAGCATTAGTGTTTTCACACTAATTGAGTTTTCATAGGCCCAAGTCTAATTCTACTTTGTGTGCAAGCCAAATCTCCTACTTGTACTAGAAGTTTATTAGTCTAGGATTTAGTCTACTATATCCATGTTATAGTTCATTGTAACACGGGTTTTGTACTACACTCTTATATAATAAAGATGTAACTTTTAAGGGTTTTTCCTCCATGGACGTAGGCCGTAAGGCTGAACCACGTAACCCTCTGTTCTTGTGTTCCAATTTTATGCTTCCCTTTTCCTTATCTATTCAAGCATATTCAACATGGAATATATCATAGCTAATATTTAACATGGTATCAAAGCCACCTTCTTGTGGCCATGGTTTTTTGTTCTTACAGTGTGTTTAAGAGCAATCTTTATCTTCCTTGGTATTTCTTCACTACGTTCATTTTCTTTGGTTTCTCATTACTACTGTCAAAACTCTTCGGTTCTTCGGTATAGTCATGCCACTGTTAGAAGGTCAACACTACAAGATCATGACCATTGCCTTCCTCAAACCATTGTCACAGAGCCAAACTTCATTCAAGGGATCTTCTCAACCTTATCAAATCTCAAGTTTTCATCAAGCTTCCATCTTGAATTTGAGAGGGGGTGTTAGAGATATATTAGCTCATTAGCATAGGCCCAAACCTAATTCTATTTTGTATGCACGCCAAATCTCCTACTTGTATTAGAAGTCTATTAGTCTAGGGTTTAGTCTACTATAAATACCAATGTTATGGTTTATTATAATATAGGTTTTGTATTACACTCTTATATAATAAAGATGTAGCCATTAAGAGTTTCCTTCATAGACGTAGGTCGTAAGGCTGAATCACATAAGCCTATGTTTTTATGTTCCTATTTTATGCTTCCATTTTCCGCATCTCTGTAAATATATTCAACATGAAATATATCAAAGCTAATATTTAACATTGTTTAATGGCATCAGGCGATTTCAGTGTTGAAGTGAAATATCTCATCCAGCAGTAGAGGTTTTAAGTCTTCGAAACGTGCTTATCTATTATAGACTAATGTTGCAAGGGAACTCTATGCATCAAACTGGAAATTCTATCACTCATCACTCATCAGGTTGGAGAGAAACTTAGGATATAAATTAAGTGCTCTGTATAGATAATTAGAGACCAGGTCCTTCAATTTCAAAACTTATATGAGAGGGAAGTACATAGAGAGACAAGCATAGTTACTATAGAACACTAACTTAAGGCCTATTCCACATAGCCATACCAGTTCATAAACAATGACATAAGTAGAACCAAAACAAACAACCCAAGGTAGTTGTTACTTGTTACAAGGACGGTCTCCTCTTAAATATGATGTAGATACGATTTCTCAGTACGCAGCATAGAAAACTATCAATCTTATGTAGGGCAGGGCATGTAAGGATGACAGAAGAGAGAGAGCGTGCCAGAACGCGGAAACCATTGATCTTATCGCATCTGGAGTTGCTTGTAACTGGAATTCCCTGGGATTGTTACCTGAATTCTGCCACTATGATCATCAGTTTGCCTACTCTGAGTTTCCTTTGACTGGTAACCAACCTTTCTGCGGCGCTCATTATGTCCAGCCAAGCGTACGCGGCAGCTTCTTTTGGCTTCATCAAACTCTAATAGATCATGGAACCTATATGGTCCAATTATGAAAAGTTCTCAGATACCATCAAAGTTAAATTCACTGAAAGAGCATACGACATAGGAAAAAAAAAAAAAAAACAGCCTTGTCCTAGTTTTATAGAAGTGGTAAGTGCTAAATGAATTTATAGGCAAGGGACAAATGAAGCTTTAAGTTCAGCAGAGACTATAATATCTACAAGTAGAAAGTAACTAAAAATTCAAGCAATTTATGTTGATACTGTTGTTTGAATGCCATAACCCTTTATTTATTAAAGGTATTCTTTGAAAACTTCCTTTTAGAAAAAGTTCCTGTTACTGCAACTTGAACCTGTCTTATGTGGTAACTTTCTTTAATTGCATTGCCTCCAGTGTTGGAATTAGAGGGAAGCTCTTTCATTGAATTTAGGACTCTCCACTACTTTTGGCGAACAAGTTAGCACATGAAATCTTCTTGCAAATGTCTAAGACGTTCTAGTATTTTAGCGTAATAGTTACATTGCGTAACATTGGGTCAAAATAAAGTATAGAAGAAATTCACATGTTTTAGGAATTATTTTTATTTTCTGTCGTTTTAGTATATGATGGAATACACATACATTTACATATAGAAGCCAAACTGGTAGTGGAAGTAATGCTAGGAATCACATTCCAAGTCTGCAAACATATTCAAAGGTTTAGAACTGAAAATTAGCTATATTGGGGTCTACAGGTCATTGTTGCCATACATCAAAAGTTTGACTTGTTTGTTTTGGTGAAAAACTTCTAAATTATGCCGATAAAGTTAGTTCTTGAAGTATTCTTTGGAACAGAGAATTATTCGAAGCTTCATCTATATATGTGTGTGTGGGTGAGAGAGAGAGACGTTTTTAACCAAAAAGAAATAAAGGATGTAGCTTGAAAATTCTGGGAGAATGATCTAGGAAATTTTCACAGAGGCAAGAAAATTTTCCTTACTTACATATAGATTATGATCATCAAGTAAAAAGAAGCAGAGGCCGTGCTAGTTCTACAATATTAAAGAAACTTGAATCAGAAACAATACTAAAAGAAGGTTTAGAGATCCTGGACCTGCTGCATTGCTGACAAAACCGTTGCCTCTGCCCTGCAACAATCACAACAGATGCCTTTGAATGAAGCTCACACACTTTATGACGGCGATGGTAACGCTTTGCATCAGTTAAATCAGCTCCACATTTCTCTGCCTGACAACATGGCGGTGACACCCCACCAGCACCACCACTAGCGCCTCTTTTACCAGAGAAAACAGCAACTGCTCTCTTTCTCTCATTATCTGCAAAGCTCATCATTTCACCACCTCCCTCTTCTTCATCCAAGTCATCATCTACATCTTCTTCGACTTCCTTGTAGACCTTCTCTTTGAAAGTTCGCTTGCCTTCAAAGCTCCTAGCTTCCATTGAGAAAGGTTGCAAGAAGAAGGTAGTGGTGGAGAGTAGTGGAGAAATGGGGTGGAACTTGGGAGTAATGTAGGTGAAGAAAGTGTAATAAAAAGGTGAAAAAGGTGAAGCAGGACCACAAGCTCCATTGTCTTGAGTGTGTCAGTATATGGTGGTGGAATAGTGAATAACAAGATGTTTATAAGCTAGTTTGGAGAACGGTAAGTTATGATTTGCTGATGTTGGAAAGGTTTGATGAACCTAATTTTGTTTACCAGTGGTTGGTGCTGTACCGATAGTGTGTTGGAATTACATGCTAGACTTTTGGATGGTGTAGATTACATGCTAAACTGATTCCTGTTTGAGGGTAGGAAGTGCATGAATTATCACAATTCATTGTTAAGATTAAGATATCAGACGTACACGAAAAGTTTTTATTGATAATTTGGTCTTTGTAGGATCTAATTTCATATTTGATTTCTATAAAGTGTCATGATGATTACTATGAAGGATCATTATTTCCCATTTTAACTCTAAATTATTACTTGCATGTACTAGTTTAAATTATGGACCATTGTGGTCCATCTGGACTGAACTTGAGAAACATTCTGATCAAAGTGTTACATAAATTCATTGTTCCTTGAAATGGACAATTGGTGGTAGAGCCACCTAATTTATAGGCGATTTGATCAGTGCCTGGGTCATAAAAGTCTTATTGAAATAATTAGGATACGTACTAGCCTAAATTCCTTATCATCTTTAACCTGTACTGTCATATGATCATGATGCACAAAGCGCATGGCAGAGACCAAAACTTGACTAGAAATTTAAAGCAAAAGAATGAGTCTAAGTTGAGTAATAGCTAGGGCTAGGCACCTTGAACGTCTTTAGGATTGACATTTGAGGCAGCTGGATGGATGTATCTTCCTCTAACAGGACCTAATTTCTTCTTTATTGATTTTAATGGAGAACTATAATTTTCTTTTTAGTTGTAATTTGGATGCCAATGACTTCACAACCTAAATAAAAAACAAATGCCAAACAGACGGATTCATCGACTTTATATAGTACTAGTCTTTCATTAGACATGGGATCTCTCACTGTGTCTTTGCTAAGCGAAGAATATTTGTGTATGAGCTCTATGTCTCTTTCTTTTTGCTATATGAGGGAGATGAATGAAGAAAACTCATAGGCATAAACCTTGAGTTCAACCTCCAATGTGATTTAGAATATCTACTCCATGATCGAATGTTATATAAGGCAAACTTCTTCATAAGTGGATATGAATTGCACTGCATTTCTAAAGCCTGAAAAGTTGTTCTTGTTCACTATGAGAAGAGACTTGAGAGGGACACATCATTTTACCAATGAACCCTTTATTCAACTATACTGTACGAGTGCCTAAAATCACTTCTTTTCAGTTATACATACAAGTAAAAATGTACAGCACGGTACCCTCTTTGTTTGCCTTCAGATGGCCTGTATATCTTTAAATCATGCTTTATCTGCCCCTTCTACTTTACCTTTTCCTGTAATAATTTCATGAAATACAACATATATTTAAATTTTTATAAACCAATATTATGCCTCAATGTTTTTTTTGTTCGGCATACACATGAATAGAAGTCTTACATGGAGAAAATTTTAAAAACTTGAAAAATTAATATAATATAATTGGGTTTAAAGTTAAACTTTTGGGTTAGTGGTGTACAGACCACTTAGCTAAGTCTGTAATAGAGTGGGCAAACTGGTCATTTCCTTTGGGAAATCTTAGAGCTCATTCCAACCATTCACGTGTCCAAGAAATAAATAAATCAAGTCCACACATCTATCCTAGGAATATCTAAGGATTCAGGGGCAGTTATGAAAATTCATGACATAATATTCCAGGTTTGGACAAATGGAGAAGGTGTGCCAAGATAAGGAGTAGGACAAAGAGATTAAGAGCTCGCTGTTGCATTGTGGTGGTAGCATCAGGGCATGCCCACTACAAAGATCCAATGTCATGTAATGTTTGAGTAGTCGAATACAAACAAAGGTGCTGAGGACATGTACTATGGAGTGCACCCTTGGCCATCAGGCCATGTTGTTGTGAGTGTAACCTTAATGCAAACAAGGAACTCAGTAGGCTTTGGCAGTACATAATACTCCACTCATCTACTATAGTATCAGTCATGCACAACTAGCTACCTAACAAAGAATGGCATGACAATATAGACTCCAAAATATTGTAGCAACTTTTGTACTATGTTCATATCCAATTAGAACCTTACAACTGTTATGCTTACTGTGTATTTTGGGTTTATAAGTTATTATGAGGAGCCCTATTGTAATTTGGTTAGTTTTTTTGGAGCATAAGCGCAAATATTGCTAACACTTTCCTACGGTGATTCAAAGTAGAGTTTTCTCTCTCTACTTCAAAAACTATGATTTTTCACCTGGACTTTAGTTTTTAAGTGTTTCAAGGCTTTTAGACTTAGGTTATTAGGTTACATGGTATCCTTACTTCTTATCATGGTTTTGAAACCTAGACTATTCAAAGAATGGAAAAATGGAGAGGTTTAATGTTTTTAAGGTTAGATTAGGATTCAACCAAGGTCAAACCATGATATGTCATTTAATTTTTTTTAGTAAATTCAATTCATAAGTTATGTTTATATATAATAATTTTTCATATCTGACTAACACAATGCTTGTGGCCAAATGGTTGACATATTAGATATGTCTAATGTGTAGATTATCTACCTTATATTAAAGTCTCAATTGGAGCCTCTAAAAGCTATTATCCCCCAACAGTTTCCTGGCTTACAAATACCTTTATGTACTTGAGTCTATTGATATTATGGACAAAGGGACCTTATATTTTGTTATATGAAGGGACCAAGTTGAGTAGCCTTGCAACAAAATGAATGTCAACACTACCACACATTAGCATAACAGATCAAATTAATGACATGACCTTGCAACATGAATTAACATGGGCATAAGTAGTTGATTTAAGCATTTTACAGAAGTCATAAGTTCTTGTTCGATTTATAAAAAAATTAGAAGAATAAGAGGCAATGGTTTAGAAATGTTTCAGATAATTATTAGTTATCTGATCGTATTTGATATGTTTTCTGTTAAATTTCAGCTGGTACAAAGTGATGTAGAATGATAGGGTATAGGCTGTTAAAGTCAAGAGTTCAGAGCATTTTGGGTAGTGCTTGGCTGCTCTTGGGTAGTGTTTGGATCCATACATGTGTGTAATAGACACTGCCCATTTAACAATATCATCTGTAATGCAAGTTACAAGGTTTACAACTTATCATTGCCAAGGGGCAAGGCCATTGACTAGTGAAAAGAAACAAAAGTTTAGGCAGTTTCTTGAAACGTTATAATACCCAGAGAGATAAGAATCATAAAGAAGTTATATAGCCTGCTACATGAACTTGGAAGACAAAACTGTTTTTTCAGACATATGTCATGATTCGGCCATAGGACCACCGTGCTCACTGGCTTCCGCGTCGCCAGTGAGAATCAACATCACACCCACTTGATTTTTGTCACAATAATGTGCCCATCACCCTCAGCATTGAGTTGGATTTTGGTCCCATCATCGCTCTTGGATTCTTCCTTTTTTTGCAGGGCCCTTTAATGATAGAACCTTGATCATCAAGCATTAGGACTTGAATTCAAGAAAATAGGTCCACATGAAATTTCAAATTTGAAATTCACAAAAATTGTAAAATTGATTCTTTTCTTATCTTTGCTGGATATTGATCAAGGTTTGTTTTTGTTTTGTTTTTTTTTTTTTTTTTAAATTTATTTATTTATTTATTTTGTCTATACGGCTAGGGGGGAAAAAAGAACAAAACTAAAAAACTAAAACAAGGAACAAAGAACAAAGATTTTGTTACTCTTGTAAATAGACAATATATGTGTATTAATTATACAGAATCGAAGATTATGGAAATGAGAAAGGTGCTATTCCTGTCTGTAAAAGAGGATAAGATAGCTGGACAGAGGTCCCCTACACCCTAGTTCATTGTCAAATGTCATCCAATGTTGAGTTGGTTGGTCCCAGCAACTTCAATTTTGACGAATCATGCAGAAGGTAGGTCACATATATGCCCAAAATTTCAGCTTGTTCTATCCAAAAGTTGTCCAGATTAGATCGTGCGTTTCAATAGCTCAATTAGTAAAGCTTTTTGTCGTCGAATACTATATAGTATATAGTGGTGATAGTGTGGTACCTACACTAACTATGTATGTCCATTTCACTCGCACAAATCTAACTAGTGGCTTTATCAGAAATTGCTTTTCTATCGCGTTTTCTTTTTTATCATTCCTCCTGAACTCTTTATCTATCAAAATTATTCGCCAAAAAATAGACTGCGTATCAGATACCAGAACCCCAGTATTTTGACACAAGCGAGTCCGACACTAAGCAAGGCATTTTGTATGTGGACAGCTAGCACAAAGAGCACATATGCAGTCCATAAAGCCACTCAAAAAGCCTCAAGGACAGTCCAAACTTAGGTCTGGTACAGTCCTTTCTCCTTTGCATGCTTTCCTGCTTTATGCTTTGAATGTCATTCTTTTTCTTTTTTTTTCTCATTATTAGCTTTGATTTGGATATGTTTGGAAGGATGAAAGAGTGAAAAAATAGAAAAAGCTGAAGAGAAAATTAAAGATACCTAGATATTTTCTCTTATTTGGTAGAATAGAAAGATGGAAGTAAAACAAAAAAGATAGAGAGAGGGGGGTATTTTTCTATTCGGACTGCCATTTTAGTCATTCCAAAAATGGAAGGAAAATATAAAAGAAAATGGAGTATCTTACAATATAAGTCCATAATCTTAACCTATGGTTTTAAAAACAATTTAATACCCTCTCAAATAGAAAACAATTTAATACAAGGGTTCCTAGGTGAATAGTGTAAGGGCATATTAGAAATTTCATACAAAATACTTTTTTTTTTTTTAATTTATATACCCCCTCTCAAATACTTATATATAAAATTATTAATCCTATCTTGAAATATCTAAGTAGATTGTTCTATAACATTGTTAACATCAGTTATATAATTTAGAAATAAATAAAATTTGTTTAAAATATCAGGTTCGATATCTGTTATCCATGTTCATTGTATGTAATCATAATTTAAACGTAAGTAAAGTAAACAAGTAATGTAATCTTAGTTTAGCAAAAAAAAAATGTAATGTAATCTTAAGTTTGCTTATCATGAACAATGTCTAGATTTGATTTTTTTTGGACAAGCAATCCTGGTGGTTTTAACTGCATTAAATGATCATGTGCATCTTTTTAATTTTAACTCTTGCGTTTTTCGATTTTCCATGTAATTATGCACTTCATTTGGTTCAGTTTGGTACACTACATTTAATTTACTCATGATTTCCTTCCTTACTTTTTCTTCGAACTCAAGTTACCTTCAAGCTTTTTTTGAGAAAGAAAAGTTGCCTTCAATCTTCCACCTTTAGTTGGAGGGAATGTTAAAGATAACAATATTGAATCTAAGTTAATGTCAAATCTATTATCCATGTTCATTCTATCTAGTCATACTTAAGTGCTACCAAATTAAGAATAAAATAATATTAATCTTACTTAAAGTACGTGTAAAGTAATTTTAATCCTATTTGTAAGTAGATCAAGTAGTGCAACCCTAGTTTGTTTAGGATTTTAACTTACTATAAATACCTTTAAATGAATTTGTTAGAGTGAAAATTCACCTTCAGTTGGGTAGTCTAGAGATGTCGATAGAAGATGTTTTCGAAGAGGTAGTAATGGAATATTTGATGAGCTTGCAAAAGAGAGAGGACTGATCGTAGGGGGCGCTAGTGTGGCACCGGCCTAAAGGTTTAAGTCAGGAGTCCAAAGAGCTAATATGATATTGTAGTGAGTTAAAAGCATATGTGTCTCATGGAGCATGTCTTAGCATTTAAAGCACATCTAGAGAACATATGAAGAACATCTAGAGAACGTACCTCTATTTATGGAGATGTGTTGCCTTTTATAGCTATGTCTTCCAACTGTTGGTTGTCTATCAATTAATATTGTACATTTATATGATTGGAGTAATGGCTGGCAACAGCTATTCATCTATTGGCTTTTATTCTTCCATAAATGTTGGTATAGAGTGCTAGTTCTGGACGATACTTATCATTTATTACTTTGATTGAGTCGTCTTCTAACTTAATGGGCATGTAGCTGCTGGGTAACAATCATTTGTTACTTCATTAAATACCTTTATTAGTTATGTTTTTCATTCATTGCTGGATAGTTGGTGGTAGAAGATGATCTTCTTAAATGGATGATCTTTTAGGTAAAATTTTCCTTCTTGATTTTTTCGTTTAACAGAATTCATTATAATATAAGAGAAATGTTAATGGATATATACCTTAAGAGTATTGGTTTAGAAACTATTTTTAAAAATATTTTATGAGAAAATGATAAAGTAATAAAATGTTTTGACAACCTTTTATAATTCCCATGAAAGTAGTGTCAAGACTTTCCTAATATGATTTATTAACAATTGCCCTAAAGGTACCCATTAACATGACCCATAATATAAAACTTAATGGTAAAGATTTAGCCATTAAGGACTTTTCTCTATGGACGTACGCCTTTAGGTTCTAACTACGTTAATTTCCTATGATCTCTCTTTTTATCTCTCCATCTTTATTTTCTTCTTTCTATTTTCTCATACATCAATGTAGTTTTGCTATCTTTTTACATGGAATTAGTGCTATATTTTATATTTTCTATTAAAAGTTATTTATAATGACTTGAAACTTTACCAAACAACATTAAATTTCCCTTGATGGAAGTTCTATGTTGTGTTAGATATATGTGTGTGAATGGAAGCTCTACATAGAAAAATGTAAAGAATATGAAGAATTAATTACTATAAAACAATGGGTTTCAACCAGTGGTATTAAAGCGCAACACAAGCGTATAACCCAAGGGAATTCCTCCCACAAAATAATACAAATGATCTTGAAAAGGTCCATAAATGAAGTGTTAATGAGGTTTTGAATTCAACTTCACATTGCAATATCATTTGGGAAATCAGAAATGACAGTGGCACTGAGTGAGCAAAGCTCACCCTAGAATTCCCCCCTCTCCCTCTGCCTCTTTGACAAGAGAGAATGAAGTAAATGTATATATTAATGAGGTAAATGCATATGTGAAAGAGTATGAGGTTTTACTATGTGGCATAGTTCTTGAGAATTTATTATTATTATTATTATTTTTTTTATATTTAGGTTTCTACCTCAACAAAATTTGTATTTAAATCAAAGTATTAATTCATTGAATTAGCCAATAAAGTAAATGCATATATTAATTATCTATAGTTTTTTATTAATTATTTATATTAAATGAATTTATATATTTATTTTTATAAATTTTATATAAAAACCACTTTTATTTTAATAATAATAATAATAATAGATTTAGAACATGACATTCTTCCTCATGTGTAATTGTGTAGTTTGTTTGGTAATAGTTGAAAATAAATACATTTATTTTGTTATATTAATTATTTTAAGTAGTGCATTAATTATTTAAGTATAATAATTTTGATATCATTTTTCTAAGACTTATATGAGAAAAAATTTATTTGAAACATGGTATTCTTGTCTAAGCTTAGTTGCATTTGCACAAATTGCAACAAAGTCCAATAAAAGAAAAAAAAAATTAATCACACAATCAAAAATGTAAAAAAATAAAATAAAAATTGATGGATATTTGCATTTTTATTTTATCAAAAAATTATATGCATTCTTTCTTCTTCTTTTATTTTTTTCAAAAACACGATATTTGTATTCTTGAATAGACATGAAACATGTCTATCTATATTAGTCACTATATCACATAATTTTTAAATCTACAAACAGATATAATATGATCAAATCACTACACCACTTTTATTGTCTTAATATTTTGTCTATAAAATAGAACACTTTATTACAAAAAAAATTATTGAAATATTGGAGAAAATTAATAACAAGTTAGTGGTATTTAGGATTGAGCAAGAATCCAGGAAACTCAACCTGCTTGCCAACCCAATCTGATCCAACTCAAAGAGTTTTAATAGATGTCCGAGTCAAGTTTGAGCCGTACACTCAGATATATGTCGGGTCGGAATCTATTTCCAAACTCATGTAACCTAACCTGCCTTACCTTGAAAATGAAAGTTCTTGCCCCGCTTGACCTCACTCAGCCACTCTCTTAAAATCTCTCTCAAGTTTGCCTATTCACTTGAATTTTTAAGGTTTCTACAGTTTGAAGGGATTTGTGTTCATTTTTTCTCACATGGGGATGGAAATGAAAATAGATTAGGATTTAGGTTGTCTGACTGTTTTAAAGTTTTGGAAAGGGGTCTGGGAGATAGAAGTGTCGTAGGGCCAACGTGATTGGCCTACACTTCTCTTCTTTCTTGACATAACTAACCTTTCTCCATTAAACTTGATTCCAAATTTGAATCCTTTTTTGAATTTGGTATAATCCATGTTAGTCAATGATAAAATCAAGCAATTTAAATCAATTATGAGAATTTAAACTTTGCCTTGATTGCGAAAAATTCCTTCTTCTATATTCTATATTTTGTATTGTAGTTGACCCAAGTCACTTCTTTATGAAACTAACTCTAAAACATTAGGATTAAAACTAAAACTCTGCTTTGTAAGGAGATAAATCAAGAGGGGAATAAATTTAGATTGCATTTTCTATATAAGTTGGGTCATTATTGCCAAAAGCTTTTCTCTTGAAACTTAAATTTGAACTTGAATGAAATCTGGCAATTAATAAAAGATGATTGAGTCTTATGAGATTTGGTCAAGCTCTTAAATTGGAAAGAAAATAAAAGGCTCAAAATCGACCCAAGACCCAAGTATCGCCCTCTAAAATGAATAGTATCTAAGGACGGGTTAACCCAAAATTTCAGGGAGGTCTGGGTGAAAGAAGTTTCAACCCAATTTGATTGGGTCAAGATGCAGGTCAACTCAATTGAAAAGAAAGAAAAAGGCCCAAAATTGACCCAAGACCCGAGTATTGCCCTCTAAAATGAATAGTATCTACGGACAAGTTAACTCGAAATTTCAAGGAGGTTTGGGTGAAAGAAGTTTCAACCCGATTTGATTGGGTCAAGGTGCGAGTCGACTCTAACCTGACTCGAACTCATTCTAAATGATATTTCAGTCAATAGCACTCAAACATTATTACACATAATAAATATTATACATGATCCTTATATTATAAAATATTTCAAAATGCACTGCACATTATCTGGGAACTTTACTAGTTAAGTTGAACTAAAAAGTACATGTTTTATGTTTGTCAATAACTAGCTTTGTAGCTTAATTAACGTCTCCTGGTTTTTCTAACAAAGTCGACTACACTATATAGAAAATTAAGACAATTACCAATATTGGTAGTAGGTTACCTAAAATAGGATAAAGGGTGAATATAGGAAATTAAAACCAAAAAACACAACAACAACAACAACCAAAAAAAAAAAAAACCCTGCTGCATCAACTCACCAATTTCCCTCCTAAGATGGGTTTTAGCTATAGTTGCCCCCTATCTTTATGATGGGAATACTGTTCATTCTTTAAACATCTGTTTATTACTTTTGTGTCTTAGTAATTGTAAAAAAAGTAAAATGGGTGTTTTGAAAAGTGAGAAAAAAAATATAATGAATAGAGAAATAATATTTAAATAAAATAAAGTTTAGAATAAGGAATCTAGTGTGGAAAAAAAGAAAAATATGGTTAACTAAAATAGGAAAAGTAAGGTCTTATCCTAAAATAAGGAGAAAATTGAAGTTTTTATTTATTTATTTATTATTTATCCAATATAGAAATTCTACTCTAGCCTAATCTAAGTGTATATATGTGGTGGTAGATTCCAGTTAGCTCAACTGGTAAAGTCTCTGATGGTTGAATAAGAGATCTAGGGTTCAATCCCCACCTACACCAAAAATCGATTGGTGTCTTAGTTTGATAATAAAGAGCTATCATCAGAAACGAACGCCATAAGTTAAAACTCTTTAAAAAAAAAAGTGTATATGTGTGTGAAACTCCCTCCTAGAAACTTGAACCCTGGCCCTTACCTCTTACACCTCGCAAGCACTTATACTTATGCAGTGACCATCACACCAAGAAAGAAATTAAAGTTGATACCTGTGGGGGTGATAAACTGGGAAGCCCATATCAATGTATACGTTGGGCTAAGGGTCCAGCCCAAGGAAGAACTCCTCTTCAGACAGGCCAAGCCGAGGAGAAAGGGGACGGTCAGCCATCTGAAAGTGACGCATCAGATCACTCCACGAAAGAGGATAAGTATTAAGAAAGAAAAGGATAAGGAGAGCCATGAAAATATCTAGGGGAAAGCTGCTGCCGATACATTAAGTGTTCTGCAACCAACTGAACCCTACTTTCAAGCCTTTATAACCACTCCCAACGACTTTGGGAAAGGGTTGATGAGACAAGTATCAGCACCATAAATCCAAATCTACACGTGGACGGTGGAGATGGGAGGAAGATGGTATAAAGTAGAGGAGAGGAGTAACAAAAAGGGGGGAGTAGATAAAGAATCAACCTCCTCCTTGGACAAAATCCGAGGATGACTCTCCCTAGTAAACTGATGTTATCTTTTTCTCTTTATCACTTAGACATGTTGGTCGCTCGTCTGATTCCCTAGGACCCGAGTTTCCAACCCATTATCTACAAATTAATTATATTGGACTCACTGGACCAAGACTCCATACATTTTGGACTTGGATCCCAAAATATGACCTTACAATACCAATGATATTTGGCCGCAAAATTTTGGTTATTATATCATACTTAAGTTACTTAAAATAAGATATGTTTCATTAATATATATATATATATATATATTATTGTTTTTTTTTTTTTGTTTGCTCTTTCTCTCATATCTCTGGACAAAACCACTCTTTGTCACTTCTTCTCCTAAACTTATCATAAAAAAGTCATATTTAAGGAAAATAAGTTTTCTTTATTTGTTATATTTTATGCTTTATATACAACTAAAATGAAATTTTAATTTGTGGTATTAATTTGTTTTATAGTTAATTCATATTTACTTATTAAGGTTGAAATTGTTATAGATTGTAAGGCTAAGTGAAGCTATAAATTTTTTCTCCCAAAAAAAAAAAAAAAAAAAAAAAGTGAAGCTATAAAATTATTATTATATTTTTTTGGTGGAAAGAGGACGTATTATTTAATAAACAGGAAGCTTGGTACAACATTGTATGTCTAGAAGCCATAACAGACTGATGGCTTTTAACAAAAGGGCCCAGATTGCATTCCCTAAGGATACCAATTTGCAACAAGTACCATGTATATTGACATTTTACAAAATTTGGACATTGATCATATTCTTGAAGTCGGCTATCTTGCTCCGTCCCCTGTTTGCGAGTCTGTCTGCCACTCCATTAGCCTCTTGGTAAACGTGATGCGGACGGACGATCTATTCTCTGTCCAGGAGAAGGAGGGTCATGCAATAAAAAAAATAAGAGGAGCTAAAGATGGTACAATAACACCAAAAGATGTTAGCCAATGAATAACAAATTTTGGAATCTAGATCAAAGATTTATATATTTAAATCCAAGTTCCCATGCAATTTTTAGCCCTTCTCTGACTGCCCATAATCCAGCTGCATTGTTCTACACTTTAGAAATTTTTTTTTTTTTTTTTTTTTTTTAGTTATATTATAATTTTATAGTGTAGATGAAAATTCTTTTAAATTATTTAAAAATATATATCCATTTGGATATGAAAAAAAATATTAAAAAGGAGAAAATTTAAAATATTATTATTAAAAATACACGTTACAATTGAGTCAACAAAAATTAGTTTTTCAAACTAAAAATTTTTAAGATCCAATTTAAGATTGACTTACAAAAAAGATTAAGTAGATTTGTGATATTATTAATTCAAAAGAAAATGTAAGTAGAATTTGAATATAAAAACTTAATTAGGATTTTTGTTATTGTAAGTATAACTAGATTTTAAATGGAAAAAAAAATATCAAAGTTAAATAAGTATTATTTAATTAATATTTAAATATAAAAATTTCATTTTAGAGTTAGCCTTAATCCCCAAAATGCATTGGGCAGATTAAGGCTGTCCAAGCAAACCGACCTCTCAACGGAACCAACCAAACTAACCAAAACCAACCGTCGGTGGCCTGATCCGATCCCTTTGTCAGTCGGCTACAAGTCTAGTCACTCAAAAACCAACTTTGGCAAGTCAAGTGGCGAGTCTCCTCCACCAAAACCCTAGCTACCTGAACTGATCGAAAAACCACCTAAAAAATCCTCGAATCTACTAGATTCTACCTAGACTTAACAACTTTTAGACCCTTCGCCTCTCAAATTTGGCCACATTTGGCCTTTCTCTGCTTAGATCTACTCAAATCCGATGATGTTTGCTTAGATTTACTCAGATCCAGTGATGTTTGGAATAGATTTGCTTAGATCCAACGATTTTTGGTGTGGATCCAGCAACATTTGGCTTAGATCCTACAAGATTTAGCTCAGATCCATTCAAATTCTAGCCAAATCTTTATCTCCTCTATTTAGATCTAGCGAAGATCTACCACCACCACAGCTCCATCGGTTCAACCGAATCGACTAATCCTCTACCAGAACCTAATCTAACTCAACTTGTGATGGTTGTCGGTCGGTTGCAAGTCTTCACTTCTTCCACCTGATTTGAGCGGGTCGAGTGGTGGGTTGATTACAAACCCAATCTACCCGACCCGTGGACAGCCCTAGGGCAAATTATTGTTTTTGAGGAGGTCATGACAGGAATACAAATCTTTTGTACCATTTTTTGTGTTCTACTCTATGTTCCACCGATCACAACTTGCCATGTATTTATTTAACTTTCCTTATAAAATTGCCAAAGTTTAATATGAAAAAAATAAACATATAACAAATTGTGATTAATGGAACATAAAGTAAAACACAAAATATGGTACAAAAGATTTGTATTCATCATGACAGTAGCTTTGCACTTGGTTGAAACTTGAAACTTTACTTGAAAATGAAAATAGTGAATCCGGCATCACAATAGTGTACCGGTCGACTTGAGGGCCACTGAGGCACTGACCAACTTCACACTGAAGTTGAAGTTTGAGATCCCAAGTATTTTCATTTTTTAATTCTTTTGTGGAAGTTTATCAGAATACATTGATCATAATTTTACATTAAGGTCCGAAGTCTAAAATAAAAGGCATGAGAAAAAAATTTAACCATTCAAACAAACGAAATAAAGTAAATTTTTTTTTTTTTTTTTTTTTGAGAAACCAGACCTCAAGTCTGGGACTTTATTGAACTGAAAATAAAACCAATGAACATCAAAGTCTACCAAAACGGCTATGTCTGAAGGTAAAGCATTCATCCAAACTTGGCTACCAACGTTGGAAAAAGCCTTTTTTGCGAGAGCATCCGCAACTAAATTACCAGTGCGGTTGACTTGACTAAAAGTAGCTGAAGAAAAACTAGGAAGTAAATACCGAATATCATCAACAATATTTCCAAAGGAAGATAGTAGTGAAGACCCCTGGTTTACTGCAGAAATGACTGTGGCCGAGTCACCTTCAAAGATTACGCATTGAAACTCCAACTCTGCTGCTAATTGGACCGCTCTGAGACAGGCCAGCGCTTCCATATCAGCAACTGATGAAGATAGCGGAATAGGCATGGACAAGGCAGCAAGGGAAACTCCTCTCCAATCACGTACGATGATGCCAATACCAGCTGAGTTCGTCCGTTTGAAGAGTGCCGCATCGAAGTTCACTTTGACTGCATTTGGTTCTGGAGGGCGCCATTGATGCTGAGCAGGAGGTTGATGGATAGGGATTTCTGGAATCTGGATAGCAATGAATTCCTGTACCAGTGCGCTAGCAACGGAACTGATATTCGCCATGGGATTAGCTGGGCGACCAAAATGAAGAGCATTTCGTCTGTTCCACAAGCACCAAGCGATTGTTGCGAACAACTCTGTTCTGAGATCATCCCGAACCTGCAAAAGCTTGTTAAGTAAATCACAGAAATTAAGGGGAGGGGGAGATATCATGGTTTGGAACCAGTGGAAAGGTTGCCACACAGGGGCTACGTGGCTGCAAAAGCACAATGCATGAAGGGCATCTTCCGGGGTATCTTTGCACAACTCGCACAAGTCTGACTCTGTAATATGACGCCGCTTCAGGTTACACTTGGTAGGCAGAGCATTGTTACAAACTCTCCAAACAAAGTGTTTAATCTTGTTGGGCACCTGCAGCTTCCAAATTCCTTTCCAAAAACTTCTCTGAGAGGCCTGATTGGATGAACTTGCATGGGCTGTTAAAGCCGAGGTAGCTAGCAATTTATAGGCGCTGCTTGTGCTATACTCCCCTGATGGAGTGCATGCCCAAGTCACACGGTCGGGGGTTTTCTGTGGCTAAGTGGAATCCCCAATACCAAAGAAGCTTCATGAGGTAGAAAAACCCGGTTAACCTCCTCAGATTTCCACACACCCAGCTCTGGATTGATAAGAGAGCTCACATTAGTTTCCGCCATAACTGAGGGGAGAGGGGAGAGGATTACTCTACTTGGTTTTACCGGGAGCCACTTGTCTTCCTTAATTCGAACAGATTGACCATTCCCAATACGCCACATCATACCCTTTCTAATAACATCCCGAGCACCAAGAATGCTCTTCCATGCATAGGATCCGGTATTTGACTCCTTGGCATCAAGAGTAGAGCAATTTGGGAAGAAACGGGCTTTGAAGACCCTAAAGCAAAGGGACTCCGGGTTTTGCATCATCCGCCATACTTGCTTAGCAAGGAGGGCGTCATTGAACTTCTCAATTTCTTTGAAACTCATTCCACCCACTTCTTTTGCCTCACATAACCTCTCCCAACTAACCCAATGCACCTTCCTTGAATCATCAATATAGCCCCACCAGAACTTCCTAATAAGGACTTCTAGCTCTTTGATCAACCCTTTGGGTAGCTTGAAACAACCCATAGTGTACGTTGGTATGGCTTGAATGACAGCTTTAATGAGAACTTCCCTACCTGCAATGGACAACAGCTTTTCTTTCCACCCCTGTAATTTCTTCCACACCCTTTCCTTGAGATAGATAAAACTCCTTTTTTTCGCTCTCCCCACTAGTGCTGGCAAACCCAAGTATTTTTCATATTGTCTGATTGCTGGGACTCCCAACAAATGTTGGATGCGAGATTGGGTTTGTTGTAGGGTATTGGAGCTGAAGAAAATATTAGTCTTCTCTTTATTAATTTTTTGACCTGTTCCCCTTTCGTACATAGCCAAGATATCCAGGACCCCCTGACACTCAGCCTCAATAGCACGACAAAATAGGATACTATCATCAGCAAAGAATAAGTGTGAAACTCGAGGACCATATCTACTAATAGCCACCCCCTTTATCTTACCTTCCATCTCTGCCTTTTTCAATAAGCCTTGTAGACCCATGGCACACAATAGGAACAGATACGGTGACAAAGGGTCACCTTGGCGGAGCCCCCTAGAGGGTTTAATGTTTCCAACTGGCTGCCCATTGAGAAGAATTGAGTACGACACTGACTTCATGCATGACATAGTTATTCTTCTCATCCTCTCCCTAAGCCCCAAATGTTGCATTATTGCCTCCACAAAACTCCACTCCACTCGGTCATAAGCTTTACTCATATCAAGCTTTAGAGCCATAAAACCCATTTTGCCTCGTGTTTTTCTCTTCAAATAATGAAGCGTCTCAAAAGCCACAAGAATGTTATCAGATATCAACCGACCTGAAAGGAAAGCACTCTGCGAATCTGGCACAGAAATAGCTAGAAACTTTTTCAAACGGTTAGCCACCACTTTAGCAATAAGTTTATAGATGACATTACACAAACTTATTGGCCTAAAGTCTGGAACAATACCTGAGTTTAAGGCTCGGAGCACCACTGCAGTCACGTCTTCCCCTACAATGTGCCAAAAAGACTTATAGAATACAAAGGACATACCATCAGGACCAGGGGCTGTGAGGGGGGCCATTTGATTGAGAGCTTCTTTGACTTCACTAGCTTGGAAATCACCCTCTAACTGCTCAGTCGAATCCATTCCCACAACACTTTGGATACCACACAAGATAGTGTCAAAACCATGCAGATTTGAACTGGTGAAAATTTGATCGAAATAGCCCTCCACCACCTTCCCCAAGCCGACCTCATCTTCTACCCAAATTCCATTGTCATCTTCCAATCCTGTAATCAAATTCCGCCTATTCCTTTGATTTGCTCTACAGTGAAAATATCTTGTGTTCTTGTCCCCTTCCTTAAGCCATCTGTTTCTAGATCTTTGCTTCCACATACACTCCTCTCGTGCTTGTAACTGTTGGATGTCGTCTCGTAACTCCTGAATCCGAAAAGGATTGTTTCTGTACCCTCCACTCTCCTCCTCCGACTTCAACTCAGCCAATTTTTTCTTTAGAGAATGTCGAACATGGCCAAAAGTCTTTTTATTCCACACTCTAAGATTTGTTTGGCAGGTAGAAATTTTGCTATTGAAACCCCATGCCGTGGCTTGTACCATCCCAACTCCCCAAGAATCTCGAATTACCTCTTCACAGGACCTGTCCCTTAACCACATGGCTTCAAACCGGAAAGGACGTCCTTTTTTATAAAACCGGTTTTGTTCTAGATCTGGGCTTAGGAGTATAGGCTTGTGATCAGAATGAAAAGCATCCAAATGGTGAATTCTGGAGGTAGGGAATTTCAGAATCTAGTCAACGGTAGCAACCCCTCTATCCAATCGAATCCAAACATTTTGATTTCCTGGGCGCCTGTTACACCATGTGAATGGGAAGCCATTAAACCCCAAATCCTTCAACCTGCAAAAATCAAGAGCATCACGAAAACCCTGCATTTGCCTCTCCGGTCTATCAAGCCAACCCTATTTCTCATTTGCATATAAGATTTCATTAAAATCACCAATACACAACCAAGGGAGAGTAAACCGTGTACTCAAAGTTCTAAGCATGGACCAAGAGTTTTCCCGGCTGGCGGTCTCAGGGTCTCCATAGAAACCAGTGAACCGCCAGGCGTCATCAACTCCATGGTCAATAATGGCATCAATATGATTTTCTGAAAAAGATTGAACATCCACATTAGAATCAGCAGTCCAAAACAAAGCAAGACCACCCCCAGTGTTATGACGTGGAACCTCAAAAAGATTAGCATAATGTATCTTTCTACCAATTCGTACTAAAACTGATTTCTCAACCTTGGTTTCCATTAAGAAAATCAGCTTGGGATCTTTGTTACGTACCAACGTAACTAGTTCATCTTCTGTCTGTGTGTTCCCAAGGCCACGACAGTTCCAGCTAAGGCAACTTGGTGCTGGGAACCAGCCACCACCTTCAAGTTTTCTTTTTCATGATAGTTACATTCTGCCAAACATAATTTTTTCCCTCCCCTCATATCAACTAGTTCAATGCTAGGTCTTCTATCAATAACCATAGGAGAAGAGATTGGAATTGGATTACCTGGTTCACGGGCCAACTTCTTCCAGGTTCGAATGGATACTTGTGGATTAGAATTGGGAACACTGTTTGTGCAAT
This sequence comes from Quercus lobata, assembly GCF_001633185.2. Lineage (NCBI taxonomy): Eukaryota > Viridiplantae > Streptophyta > Magnoliopsida > Fagales > Fagaceae > Quercus > Quercus lobata. The sequence goes on along the minus strand of NC_044911.1, from coordinate 22,399,903 downwards.
CTTACGATGGAATTGGATTAGTTCTCGGGCTGAGGGGGAGTGAGGCTTTACGTGGTGAGCATTCGGCCCTACCCCTGTCAGATGGAATGCTGTTTTCTTGGAGAGACAAACCAACAACATCTTCATCCAATCTCACTGCATGGCTCGGATTGGTTTGTTTCAGACATGGCCCATTAGCGGATTCACAACGTTGTCCTTCATCATGCTCACTGCCCACTCCAGTATTGCCTTTCTTGAAAGCCACAAAGTTATCCATGTAATGCTCGGCCTCCATAGTAGACTGTGCATCATGGTGTACATCATCTCGACGTGGAGCTGGGGTTTCATTACTTTTGCTTGATTGGTTTTTCTTCCACCATGGCGGCTAGTTGCTGCATTGCCTGGGATAACAGCCACGGTTTTTCTGCTTTGGCGAATCGATTCCGCTCTCAACCACTCGCCGTATTGTTGATCCTCTCTTCTCAACTTCCCTCTTCCCCTCAACCAAACTTCACAATCTCACTCCCCATGTGTAACACGACCGCACCAATAACAAAAGTTAGGGAGGCATTCGTATTTGAGTCCCACCAGCCCTAACTGTCTTCCCCCTGATCGAAGTCTTGAGCAGCGCGGAAGTGGCTTGGAAATTTCCATGGTTATTCGGACTCTCAAGAACTCGCCGCCCGCGCCGTCGTCTTCCGGGTCAGCCACTTGAACCACCATCCCAATTGAGTTACCTACTGCTTCACCGGTTTCCTGGGATAGGTTCTTCAATGGAATATTGTGCAACTGCACCCAGAAAGTAACCTGACCGAAATCAAGATGGGGTATCTGTTCAACGTCAAGAACCCTTTGGAAAGCTATTAAGCTTTTGTCATACGACCAAGGTTCGTATTAGAGGACTCGTTCAAGGTCCAAAACATCTTCAAACTCAAATACAAACACATTATCACCCGAGTCACGAATCTTTAACTCACCCGCCGGTTTCCACAGTGGCTTGAAGGTGCGAGCCACTGCATCAACATTTAGCATTCGTTTCGTAAAAAACTTCCCTGCCAACCGGTGAACCTCCACATCCTCTTTGTTCGGAACGTCTGCACCCCCTTCTTCTTCCTCTATAAGAGTGAAACGTGCCCACATATCTTCCAGACCAGCCATGCTAATAGTTCGAAGCAGAACAGGATTCAGAATAGCACTACACCGACTAAACGCACCGTCCTATCAGTCCGGAGACGTGAAGGGAACAGAAACCCTAAACTAGGTTAGGGACAATATTCTACACGTGGCTGAGAGAAAAAACCCTAGCCATCATGAGAAACACCTCTCACATGAAATAAAGTAAAATTCAAAACTAAATTAATATATAAAGATTAGACAAAAATATATATGAAGTGAATATTCTTAATATATTTCTACTCAATCATTTTTCATATGTTCAACTTTATTTTAAAACGCAACAATTATCTATGATTGTTTTTTAACTAAATATTATAACAATTTTTCTTTTAATTTATACAATCAAATAATCTTTTATTTTGTTATGAAACCTAATTTTGACTGAAAATGCTTGATTCATAATTGCAATATAAAAAAGAAAAAAAGTAAATAGAAAAACAAGTTTTCTGTAAAGAAAATAATACTAACTACAAAAGATGATAATTATATTTATCATTATATGTCCAATATTCTTTTTATATTTATCATTAGTGTTAAGACAAACAAACACATTGGAAAAAAAAAAAGCACTTTACATTATGTGAAAATGTAATACTACATCATAAAATCTAAAGTTTCAAACTTTAAACTTTGAGCCCCAAACATCAAACAAGCATATTGTAATACTAAACACATAATATGTAAAAATGTAACAGGACATCACTCAAACAAGCATATTATAATACTAAACGCATATAATATGTAAAAATGTAATACATCATTACTTAATATCTAAAGTCTCAAACTTTAAACATTGAGTACCAAACATCAAGCAAGATATGGTAATACTAAACACATATAAAATGAAGTGATTATTTAATATTTAAAATTCTTTTTGAGTTATTTTACAATTTAGATTGACTAATTGCAATTTGGGAGGGCGAAGTATAAATTTTTTTAATGTAAACTTATATATATATATAGTAAAATCATTTTAAAAAAATTCCAAGGAACTATGACCCAAGTTAACAACATATATGCACCTAATTAAAAATACTTAAAGATGTCAACTAGTTAAATTATAAGACTTTTAGCTATTTTGAAGTTTCAACCTTCAAAGAGTGGTAATAAGAAATATTAATGTTCAACTAAGGTCATACAAACACTGTCTTGTGTATGCAAAGCATAATAAACATTGAGATTGCGAATTCAACATCAACACCATTTTATCAACACGATTTTATCAGTTTCTTTGACCACCAAAACTCTTACACAGTGCTCTCTAATCTACCTTTCCATATCCTTCAGGTTGCTTTTCTCAGTTTCTGCATCTTGAATGCTTCTATACTCTGCTGTATCAATCACATTATCATCAGCCTCCGCAACTATTGTCGCCTTGATATGTTGTGTGGTCTTAGTTGTGACATCAAAAGCACTTTCCATTGCCTGTTTAACAGTGTCACTAACATCCTCAGCCGTGTCCATTGCTTTCTTAACACCTTGTTTCGCTGTGTCTGCCACGAAACCTGTCACACCACTCATATCATCTTCATCATCGTTGATATCTTGTGCTTGATCTTTCGCTTCATAATTAGTGCTTGTATTTTTTGTGCTTCCTGTACTATCAGGCACATTTCTAGGTTCTGAAACCGCTTTGCTACCCTGAAATATATTTACACGTAAAATTAGTTCTTGGTTTAAGGCAAACCATGGTCCATGAAGTAAAATTACGTAGTCAAGCAATCTCCCCCACATATAATTTGATTCGTCATCGATCATTTGTTCAATCCAGAAAATAAAATAAAAAGAAATCTTTTTTTCTTCTTTTTGATAAATCATTTGGATGATAGTTATAGTTTGAGTGCATAGGTATAAGCCTTGAGACATGATCGATCCATATCACAAGAGAAAGGCCCACCACCGTATACACAACAAGCCTTTAATTTTATCAATTCTTACTTCAAATTTGACAGTATCTCAATCAATTTATTAATTTGATAACTCTTTTTTGATATAAAAAAGAATTACAAAAGCTAACTAAAATACAAAGGTACACAAATCAAATTACCATAAATAAAACATTTTATTTCGTATTTAAGATTTTTCTTAATTACTTTTTCGGAGAAAAAAAAAATTGTTTTAGATATTATAATCGGATGTACAACCATAGCTAATTTTATAATATAAACTAATTACCTGGCTATGTAAAATAAATAAATAAGAACACCCCAGATTAGGGGAAAATGGGGGAAAAAAAATTTACATATATATAGATACACATAAATACCCAAAACAAAAACAAAAACCGACAACATTAAAATGGAATAGCTAACTAAAAGAGGCAGGTAAGAAAGAAAAAGCAGAAAAGAAAAATCCCTTGTAGAAGAATATAAAGACATACTTGGGCATGGTAAGAAGTGGAGAAGCAAGCCCTGCAGAATCTGCTACTTATTTGAACATAGCCAGGAGGGTCATGATTAGGCAAAGAATTAGATATGCGGAAGAGGGCTTTCTTTGCTAAAAGTTTTGCAGCCATTTTTCACACAAAGTGTTAAATTGTTAAATTCTCTCTCGTGCTTTATATCACCAGCAACACCACCACCACGTGTACGTGTTCTTCTAATCCCTGAAGTAGTAGTATATACCCTGAACAGACTCCATCTGAATAGGTAGCTGAAATATCATACTCCTATATATAGAATAATGTCAAACTATCAAAAAAGGACGCTATATATAAGAATTTTTATTAGTCGGTTGGCGGATTGGATGTGCACTAGGCTCGGGGACTTGGACACGTTTTGGATATGCTGAGGATGACTCTGATTTTGGTCATTTAGCTACTCAACACATGTTGATTTTAACTATAATTTTGTGGTGAATTGGAGGTGGTAATGGTATATGTATTTTTTGTCATCATACGTTCTTCACCGCTAAAATTTATACGTATATGTTGACTTTTTCCCCCTTGAGTAAAAACATAAATAACTTATTGAAGAAGAAAAATAATAATTACAAAAGCTCTTTTTAAGGTCTCCAAGGAAAAATTTTGGGAAAGGAGGGGAAAAAATCCCCTCAAGATTACACAATAGAATCCATCTAACTAACATTGTTGGTCACGAAATTCATTTCCCTGTACGTGTGATTTATAAAATATTTTTAAAAAGAAATCAAAATGAACTTGGTTTCATCGACAATATGTTCTATAGACTGATAGAGAGTGATTGAATTTTGTAGTGGTAGTATAACATTTAAGGCATCTCCTTCACAAATAGCATATTCGTATCCTAATTCTCTTTCTTTTGTTGCTCCTAATTAACCTTGTCGCTTTGGCTCTTGCTTAAAGAAGATCTTTGATCATTTGTCAATTTTGTCCATGCAAATATAACTTCTTTATTATGATTTCTAGATCCATTGATGCTTGGTATATTTTCTCCAATCTGATGACGATGTCAAAACTCATTTTCACAAAATTAAGAAGGGAGAGGGAGATCCCATCGACTTTCTTTCAAGTTCTTTTCTCTTGCATATATAATACCTAGACATTAAAAGTTTAGTGTATATTTTATTAATATGGCTAGTTGAAATTACCACTAGGCCACTCCTCCTAGGGCAGCAAACTATATCCTTTTCTCTTTATTGTCTTTTCTCCCACATTTCCCTGTTGCCTTAATTAGTGATTAGACCCCATGAAAATGCCCTCGCAACCATCATATGTTTTTATCCCATAGTGAATCAGTGAACTTGATCTTTCCTGGAAAATTGAGGAAATGCGGAAGAAAATAAATACAACCAAACAATAGAGATACCCCACCCATTGCCTTTCATTGAAAGAGAAGCATTTCATTCGGATTCAAGCTCGTTGAAATACTTATTTTCCCGCCTCTTCCCCATCCCCACCCCCCCCCCCCCCCGCCCCCTCCCGGTCCCCTTTTTTTACTTAATTAGACTTTGAGTCAATAAATTTTATCACATGACCTTTCTAAGGTATTTATTTTTTTACTAGAATTTGAGTCAATTAATTTTAGTCCACTACTTATTTCTCAAAAAAAAAAAAATAGACCATTACTTGTGACGTGATCCTCCTGTGCTCTAAACAATTTCTCCATTTGTTTTTTTTTTTTTTTTTTTAAATAAAATTTCTTCAAAAATTGGACTCAAATCAACTTCAATTTAAATAGTTGGATAGTTAGAAAAGGGAAGCTCTTGACAGTCTAAATCAAAGCTTAAATCTATCAAAAGCTATTTGTATATTTAGAACCCTGTAAACTCAAATTGTTTAATCTAATTAATTAACCAAGTTGTTACTTAGATTTATTATGCAGATCTAAGTTAAACGATAACAATCATATCACATAGAACGGAATAATAAAGAAGACAAGCGATACGATAACTTAGGAAAACCAATGAAACCATCCAGTTTCAAGGTAAAAAAAAACTGGGGATGATTTAACCTAAACAATCTATAAGGCAACAAATTCACTAAATAGAATAGAAGTGTTTCCAATAGATTTTTCCCTAAATCTAACGTTACCTCTCGTAGTACTTACACAAGTGACCACACACAGTTTCAAATCTACGGACTCTTCTATCTGAATTTGTTGCACACAAACACTCCAGTTTGTGACTTGAAAATCTCCACTCAAAGATTTAGATCATCAATATAAACTCTCCAGTTTATGACTCCAAGATCACTCTTGAAGGTTTTAAATCTCTATCACCTTTGATGACTAGTGATAGTAGCAACTTTTACAACATCAGATCTTGAGTATTTTCAAAGAATAACATCAGTAGAAGATTTGAGAGAGTTTTGGGTACAAAAACCTAGATCTACAACAGGAGGAACAAGAAGCACTCTACTCTCTCTAAAAAACCACTTTAAAACGTGTTTTAGGGTTTTCTTTAAATACTAGGAGAATTATAGCTAAAACTTTAATCACTTAATAGGCTTAATGAGCTATTAGGTTTTAATTAAATTCTGCAGATCTATATCTCGATTAGTTGAACCATAATCTCGGTTTGTCGAACCTAGCATATTTCGAATTCCCTGAACCTATAGCTTCCTTATTCTTGTATTCTGACTTGCAGCACCTATTTAATATAACTTATAGACTCTATAATCTATATCTAGACAAGTTTGTGTTCACGGTTAGCTAATTATTCTAAACTTTTAGAACCTAACAAAAGCTATACTTTTTCATGCATAGCTCCAACATTGGTCCATATTTGAACCATGTGGTTCTCAAATGAGTCAAATCAAGAGAATTTAAATAAAAAGTATCATAAGACACTCTTCAATTTTGTATGTAAAATAAAACCATAAATGACACATCCATCCAACAAGTCTAAACCTAAACACCAACCAAAGTTTTGCAAATGACTACAAAATCAGGTGGATGGAATAAATTAAATTGTGATACAAAATTAGGAGAATAGAATAAATTGTGATAAATAGAGCATAAAGTAGAACACGTGAAAACATAGAACATAAAATAGAATACCAAAATAAATAATAAATAATAAATAAAAAGATTTCTATTTCATAGTACAGGTACATATAGTATTAAATAACCTTCAATGCTCTTTTTTATCATACCCTCCAGCACGCCTTCTCAGATCCTCAATATTACTATCATCAGGTGAACTATCAAAATTAGGCCCTTCAGCCTCATGTTCCTTCCCTGTTACTGTGTCTTTAATCTTCTTGCTACTCTCTTGGGCCGCTTTCCATTTACCTTCTAAAGTCTGCTTAGCCGTGTCACCCACAGTATCTGCCTTTTCTGGTGCTTTTACTGCTCCATCTTTCGCATTATCGGTGGTCATGTCTAAATCTATTTGTTTGGCCTCCTACAATCCTTCACTCACAGGGTCATTTGCTATGCCCGGCGGCGTTAATGGTCCACGTACGATCTCCAACTCCTTCCGTTTCTGCTACTGCGTTGCTACCTGAAAACCAAGAACCATTGAACAAATGTGCATTTTCACTTGTTTTTGTTTCTTTGTTTAGCAAATAAATGCTCCTACCCGAGGACTCATGAAAAGAGACAAGATTCTTGCGAATCAATATTATTCCATAGTGCTAATAATATTATGCTCAATATGCTAATATTTCCCAACATAATTTCTAATCAATATTATTTCATAGTGCAAATGTTTCTTCCGAGAATAATTTTCAATATTGTTTGAGAGAGTTCAAAGTGTCTTCTTAATACAGCAATCAATTTATCAATCTAATCTACGTAATGTTTTCCCAAAAAAAAAAAATATATATATATATATATATAATCTACGTAACTACGTTACTGGCGTCTCATGCATGGTCAGACCAATTACTACAATTTTACTAGTCAAATTAGCCCAAGGTACTCCATTAATGTGAGCCAAAAATGGCGAACTAAATTTTAAATAACATTTTCATCAAAAAAAAAAATTAAATAACATCTTACAATGTTTGGGTCTTGGGTTTTAGTTAGATTAATGGGTAAAATTTCTTATCATCAAATAAAAGAATTGAAGTTCAATTAATCCCACTTTACTAAAAACCAATTAGTGCTTGTCTTGAAAATTTGACTTATTAAAATTTCATTGTATTTTTTATTTATTTTTTGGGTATCTATAAAAAATTAATAATGAAAAGTTGGTAGAACACAAATAAATTTTATTTTTGTGATATTAGTATCATTATGGATGATACTATAAAGTGATTATTTTGATCACCCCACGAAGAATTATATTTTGTTTCTTAAAGCATGATCGACAGAAGACTTTAACAACCATCCATCTACACCAGCCATAAAAAAGTACATATATAATATTAAAAAACCAAAGAGGTGGAAGATATATAATTACTTCAGCGCGTTCATAAGCAGTGGAGAAGCAAGCTCTGCGAATCTACTGGACTTAGTTAGAGACAATGGTGATGATTTTCTTTGTTAAGTATATTGCTGCCATGCCAACTCACTCTCTGTGATTCCTAATTTCCTTCACACTTTTTTTTTTGTCTTTGGTTGGTCCTATATGGTCAACTATATATATTTAATCAAAAAAAAAAAAAAAACTATATATATATATATATATATAATTTAGGGGTGGCAAATGAATGGGTTTGGAGTTGGCATAATTGGGTTGGGTATATAAAACTCATTTACCCATTAAAACCCATTTAACTAATTGTTTCTAACCCAAATCCAATCCAACCCAATTATTATAGGTAAACCCCAACCCACCCCCAATTACCTAATTATCAAAATTACCAAAATGCCACTAAAGTGAAAATGACTAAAGTACTCTAAAATCTTCAAAAATAACCAAAATACCTCCAATTTAAAATTACAAAAATGCCCCCAAAACCTAAAAAATGACCAAAATACCCCAGGAACCCAAAAATTACCAAAATACCCCTGAAACCTAAAAATTACCAAAATACCCCCGAAACCCAAAAAATGACCAACATACCCTTGAAACCCAAAAAATGACCAAAATACCCCTAAAACCTAAAAATTGCCAAAATAATCATGAAACCTACAAAATGACCAAACTACCACCAAAACCTAAAAATGACCAAAATACCCTTGAAACCTAAAAATTACCAAAATAATCACAAAACTTACAAAATGACCAAATACCCTCAAGAATCCAAAAAACGACCAAAATACCCTTGAAACCCAAAAATTACCAAAATACCCCCAAAACCCATAAAATGACCAAAATACGCCTGAAATCAAAAACTTACCAAAATACCCCCCGAAACATTAAAAAATGACTAAAATACCCCTAAAACCCAAAAAATGACCAAAATACCCCCGAAACCTAAAAATGACCAAAATACCCCCCCAAAACCCAAAAAATATGCAAAATACCACCAAAACCTAAAAAATTACCAAAATAATCTTAAAGCTTAAAAATTAACCAAAATAACGCCGAAACCTAAAAATAACCAAAATACCCCCGAAACCTTAAAAATGGCCAAAATAATCCCGAAGCCTAAAAATTGACCAAAATAACCTAGAAACCAAAAAATGATCAAAATACCCTCGAAACCTAAAAAATGATCAAAATACCCTCGAAACCCAAAAATTAACTAAAATACCCCCTAAAACCTAAAAAATGACCAAAGTACCCCTGAAACCTAAATATGACCAAAATAACCCCTAAACCTTAAAATGATCAAAATATCCTCGAAACCAAAAGAAAATGACCAAAATACCCCAAAACCTATAAAATGACAAAAATGCCCCTTAAACCTATAAGTCGATAAAAGTACACCCTAAACCTAAAAAATGACCAAAATACCCCCTAAACTTAAAAATGACTAAGATAATTCGGAAACCTAAAGAATGATTGAAATATCCCCAAAACCTAAAAAGTTATTAAACGACCTCCAAAACCCAGAAAATTACAAAAAAAATGGCCCCAAAATCTAAAAGTTAACGAAACACCCCTAAAACCTAAAAAATTAGTGACATTCCCTCAAAACCTACAAAATGACTGAAATACTCTTAGAACCTTTAATTTAACGAAAATACTCTCAAAATATCCAAAATACCCCAAAACCCTATTTTGGTAATTTTAGAGGCTTCGGGTGTATTTTTTTTTTCATCTTATAGGATTAGTGGTATGTTGGTCATTTTAGATATTTTGAGGGGTATTTTGGTCGTTTTATAGGTTTAGAAGTATTTTGGTCATTTTAGGGGTTTCAGAGTATTTTTAGTAATTTTAGAGGGTTCAGGTTATTTGTGGCCATTTTAGAGGTTTTGGGTTTATTTGGGTCATTTCAAAGGTTTAGGGGTACTTTCGTCACTTTATAGGTTTGAGAGTATTTTTGTCATTTTTTTAGGTTTCGTGGGTATTCTGGTAATTTTTTAGGTTTAGGGGGTATTTTGGTCATTTTTAGATTTCTAGATTATTTTGATCAAATTTTAGGCTTCGAGGTTATTTTGGCCATTTTTTAGGTTTCGAGGGTATTTTAGTCATTTTTTAGGTTTTGAGGTTATTTTGGTCATTTTTTAGGCTTTGGGGTTATTTTGCCCATTTTTTAGGTTTTAGAGGGATTTTGGTCATTTCTAGGTTTCAGAAGTATTTTGGTCATTTTTAGATTTCGGGGGTATTTTGGTCATTTTTTGGGTTTTAGGGGTATTTTTAGAATTTTTAGGTTTTGGGGGGTATTTTGGTCATTTTATAGGTTTGGAGTTATTTTGGTAATTTTTAGGTTTTGGGGGTATTTGGTCGTTTTTTGGGTTTTGGGGGTATTTTGATCATTTTTAGGTTTTTGGGGGTATTTTGGTAATTTTTTGGGTTTCGAGGGATATTTTGGTCATTTTTTGGGTTTCGGGGGTATTTTGGTCATTTTGTAGATTTTGGGGTTATTTTGGTAATTTTTAGGTTTTCGGGGTATTTTGGTCATTTTTTAGGTTAAAGGGTATTTTGTTTTTTGTTTTTAGGTTTTAGGGGTATTTTGGTCATTTTTAGGTTTGGGTGTTATTTTGGTCTTTTTTAAGATTTTAGGGGTATTTTGGTCATTTTTAGGTTTAGGTGTTATTTTGTTAATTTTTTAGGCTGATGGGGTATTTTGGTAAGTTGGGTGATTTTTAGAAATAATAATTGGATTATAATTGGGTCTAATTGGGTACCCAATTAAAACCCAATAAACATTAATGTTTTTTTTTCTTTTTTTTTACAAGATAGAATTTCTACTATAACCCAATCTAGGTGTATATGTGTGTGAAGCTCTCTTCTGGAGACTTGAACTCCGGGCCTTTGCCCCCCACACCTCACATAAAAGGTAGCGCTTGAAGCGAGTAACACATCAAGAGGCTTGGAGACACGTTTTGCCAATATAAGGATGATGTAGTTAACAACTCAGCAGTGTTCACTCTAATATTCGGTGTAGAATAGAAGGCAGCTTAGAGTGTAAATTGTTAAATATTAGTTATGATATATTACATGTTGAATATACTTGAATAGATGCGGAAGTGTGAAGCATAAAATAGAAATACAAGAACATGAGAGTTATGTAGTTCAGTCTTACGGCCTACATCTACAGATGAAACCCTTAAAGGCTACATCTTTATTATATAAGAGTATAATATAAAATCTTTGCTACAATGAACCATAACATGGGTATATATAGTAGACTAAACTCTAGACTAGTAAACTTCTAGTACAAATAGGAGACTCAGCTTGCACACAAAGTAAAATTAGGATTGACCCTATGCTAATGGATTAATATATCTCTAACATGAACAATTGGATAACTAAAACTAGCTTTGTGCTCTTCAAAATTGTCATCAGACTTGTATTCTCTTACTAGAGAACTCATGTAATTACAACAAATGTCCCGAGTGCACATGTAATATCACAAAGGAAGTAGAGTGAGTTTTATAGCATATACTATTTGAGCCACTACCCGCATTCACATCGGAGGTGAAAAAACCACTTAAAAGTTATTTTAACAACCCAAAAAAAAAAAAAAACAAAAAACAAAAAACAAAAAACAAAAAAAAAAACAAAACAAAACAAAAATTGCTATATTAGTTGTGCTATATCTAAAATTATTTAGTAGTCAACTACGGGAAACTCTTGTCTATACGACTATACCACAATACTGTAACAATAAGTTATAATTTAAAAAATATATTTTTTATTACATTCTCTCTCCCTGTTATTCGTCAATATATGCACTCTTCTCACTTCTCACTATCTCTTGTCTCTCTCATATCCCTCTCTCATCATGGTCCAATCTTTGCAGCGATGTTTCTAATCTGGTATTAGGTGGTGGCCTGATCTAGGTTTGGGTGTTGGTAGTGTTTTGAGTTTTGGGAATGTTTGGGTTTTGGACACGGTGGCTGTTGATAGTGTGATAGATATTGGGTGTGCTGGCTATTGGTAGTGTTTGGGTTTTGGGCATAGTGGCTCTTGGTAGTCTGGTGGTTGTTAGGTGTGATTGGGTTTTAGGCGTGGTGGTTGTTGATAGTATGGATTTTGGGTGGAGTGGCGGGTGTATCTTCTTCTTTTTTTTCTTTTCATATTGGTGGTGGTGATTGGCAGTGAGTGTGGGTTTGCTGGTTTGAGAAGAAAGAGGTATGACTTTGTTGGTTGCTCTTGTTTCAGAGAAAAAAGGGAGACGAAGAGGAAGAGAGAAAAAGAGGTAGAATAAAGAAAGAATATTTAAATGAAGTAGTAAAAAAAATAAAATATTTGATGTGTTAGGGTATGTTTGGATACTGCTTATTTTGTTAAAAATATTGTAGCAAAATAAATTTTAAATATATGAATAATGCTATGTAACCCATTTTTAATAAAAATTTTGTTGAAAAAAGAGATTTGTGGATCTCATGAATAGTGTACGAGATCCACTAGAAAAGAAAAAAATGCCAATACACGTTCTAAAAAGAAACATTGAAACGTAGATGCTAGGTCTGTTTCAATTATATCCAAACATGTACATAGTGTATTGTGAAGTGATGTATTAAAATAAATAAAATAGTTTTTGAGTGGCTAAAAACTAAACTTTTTAGCATGATCATTGTGAATGCTCTTAGATCCCAATACTAGCATGGGCTTGGAGCCTGTTCTGGGTCCATAACTTTAACGTCCAAGAACCTGGACAAACTCAGGCCCAATTTGGCTTCATTAGCCCAAGAGACTCAATTGGTTAATATCTGTGTAATTTAGACGTGGGCCGCTAAGTATCAAATTCTTCTTCTTTTTTAATTGTTAGCCCAACAGATGACAGAAACATGACCCATATATTTATTTTTTGGGGGAAAAAAACTCTCAATTACGGCTGTTACTAATTTAAACTGATGGCTAAAAAGTTTGAAAAGGAACTTTACCAACTTTCAACTATTTCACTCGTCTCCCCACATTGTTTTCCAAACAGGGTAATTAATTTACTAATTTATACAAACCGTGCGTGAAAAATTGAATGTGTACAGATATTGACTGGACATGCATTATTACAAGAATCATCGAAAAAAATAGAAAATGGTATTTGTTTTACTTTGTGATTGATTTAACAATAGAAAAGGGTAAAGGATTTTAAATATGTATTATTTTTCATTATTTAGTTACTAACTAGCCTAGATAATTTGAGAGCTGAACTTTGATGGATCAGGCAAGCAAGCAATCAAGAAACTGCAATTTGCAATGCCCATGCAGCATAGGAGAATTAAAGAGGAACTTGGTCTATGAATTCCACATAACTTGGATGCTTAAAATCATGTGGATTTTCTTAATTTTTGAGCCTCCCCTAGAAGTGAAATGATATAATTAAGATGAAAACTCACTTAGTGTATAAAACTCTTGTGAATGTTTAGACCCCAAAAATAAATTTTCCAATTTAAGCTTATATTCAAACAATATATGTACAGAATATGAAGTATAAGCAATACCCAATTTAACAAACTACTCTAAACCATTAATTAATCACAACCAGCAGAAATTAAAAGCTAAGACTAAGGGAAAGAGAAATGCAAACACAAGATAACATCGACACGTGTTATTGAGGAGGAAACCGAAGAACTCAGCGAAAAACCTCTTCGCGGCCCTCCAAGTGATAAATGATCCACTAGAAAATCAATTGGGATACATGAATAGCAAAAGACCCTCAAAGCCTAATCTACCCAGTACACCTAAGCCCTCCAAGCTTCTTGCTCCAACAAGGTTAAACCGAACCATGTCTTCTCTAACTTTCCGGATCCCACAATTAACCCATTGCATCAACCTATATGAATTGATTCTCTCTTGAATTGCTTCCCAAATACTAAGAACCTTCTCACTACTCTGAATTTGGTGAGGTAAGGATTTGGTTTATGATCCTCTCATGGGTATGACAATGGAGAGGGTGAAAGTAAAGGAATTTGGAGAATCAAGTGTATAAGATTATGGATGAATCAATCTTATTTTTCTCTAGGGTTTCTCTCTCAAAGTTCTCTCTTCCTTTACTCTACATTTCGTGGGTAAAAGAGTATTTATAGTAGGGTATAAGATAGAATGTGAAAAGTCATTTTTCAGCAAAATAAGGTGCACTGGCGAGTCACTTCGCGACTGGAATGAGTTGCGAGTTCCTATCATCAATTACTAGACTAGGTTAAACTATATTTTTTGTCTTGTAGTGATATAGCTATCCTAACTCTTCTTCTTCCTGCATGCTTCACATGTATGCTTCATTTTGGCAAGTCACCACTCGCAAGTTAGTCGCGAGTTCCAGTCGCCAGTTATCATCTTATTACACACTCTTGATCAAATCTTCACATTCTCACACACACAACTTTTACATTGTTCCTACCTAAATACAGAGTTTCTAAATGCTGAATTACAAGTAAATTTGGTATGGAATTAAGCGTTGAATATTCAACTTTACATAAGACATACTATGTGCTTTTATAATTCCTTAATACACATACAAATTGAATGGTGACTTGCCTGTATATGCAGAATAGGTAATAGAGATCCCACGAATAAAAGATTAAACCAACAGACATCCAGACAAATAAGTACCCCACATTATATGTAAAACACATACAATATCATACAGCAGGGTGAACGGATAGATGAATTGTATACCCTACTCCTCTTTCATATTGATTTAACACAATATTCAACTCTTTGGGAATAGTTTGAAGAGAAGTTGAAATAATAGTATCACTTTTAATGTTCATATCTTGAGATTTTAAGCTTGTCAAACCTTTAATCTGTCATATTGCATTTTCAACATCATCTTGTTGAAATAGTGAGTGTACTTCTAGGAATCTCATCCCCTTTTTTTTAGTCATTAATTGCCGATTCAAGGAAGTAGAATATGAAAGAAGAATCGTCAATTTAGAAGATGGTAGTGGCATTTCACATCAGGAACTTTGGTTTGCACTGTGTGTGTGTGGGATACTTCAGCCAATATGGATGAAGTCAAAAAGAGGATCCTTTGTCTCAAATCCTTTGGGCTGAATCATAAAATGATGTGGAATGGACGATCTAAGTTTTCCTTGAGCAAATTGATAATCTTAAATCGCAACGCAAGAAAAATGGGAAATGAAAAAAGAGCTAGTACGTAGAATGGATCGACAACCCAAACTTTTCTTGTCACAATTCACAAATAAAATTCGAAAATTTCATGAATGGTATTAGCATAAGTCCTCAAAGTTGATAGTAAAATCTTGTGAAATTTAGCAATCAAAACAGAATTAATGTGAGGATTAAACAATTTTAGGACTGTGACCTATGTTGTTTTTCAGCCAAATCCCTTCATTTAAACCTTTGTTTTTAATTAATATACTATTTGTGATCATTTTTACTTTTGTTTTAAAAGTGAAAAAAAAAAAAAAAAAAAAAATCCTGTTATTTTCCTTTTTGTAAATTTCTCAAATTTTCCCTTTTTTAGGGGGTTTTATTTTTATTTTTGTCTAATTTCGTGTCTAACACGAATTACGCTTATTTCCTATTGATCCTAGGGTTTCTCTAATATTTTTCCCATGTTAGTTAGTGGTTATAAGTCATAAGGGCATCGAGTTATTCAATAATAAAATTTTAGAGAGAACTTTTCTTCTTTTTTCTTTGCCTTGTGAACTACGTTTTCTTTCATCAGTATACTTGATGCATTTCCTTACTCAGCTAGACATGTTTGACTTCTTATATATGCCTATCCCACTACGTCACAACTCACAAACATCCTACCTATCCAAACGAGAAGCATTTCTTATTAACTTTCCTAGGTTCCCATTCAACTAAAAAAAGAAAATCTAGTCATCCTTTGAGGCAGGTAGGAACACAATCTAATCTTCTAATTCAGGAAAATACTAATGCAAATGAGAAGTCAAAAAAGGAAGCCGCTAGTATATAGTAGGTTAATCTTCAGTAGTCTTTAGACACAAGCAATCAAGTTATTACGGTGGGAAAATGATGATTAACATTGAATTTGAACCCCACCACCCCCCCCCCCCCAAAAAAAGGGTGATGATTGAATTAACTTACTGAAATGAACCTTAAACACTACATATATATCCAGGCCAGGAACAAATTTTTTCAGAGTGATGTGACTTGGGACGGTTAATTTTCAATGAATTAAAGGTGGCACTGTACCAAACTTCAACTTCAAACCTTACAGTTACAGACTACAAGACAAGCTAAGTGGAGAATTGGGTTTTGGGAATCTCCATCCCTTTTTTCATATATGAACTAGTCTTGGCCTTGTTAATAGAATCTTTCACAATGTGATAAAGTAAAAGACCACCTATTAGCTATTGCTTAATATTGTCTTTTCTCAGCTGGACGGTACCACTGCCACATGGAGAAGGAGAAGGGACAGCCATCGAGGTCAAGTAGAAAGCAATAAATGAATAAAATTCCAAGTTATCTCAGTAGAACTACTACCTTACTAAAGCCGCTGCCATAGAAAAATAAAGTACGTAAAAACAAGATGAAAGAAAGAGAAAGTAGTTAGACCAACAAATTAAAGATTCCCGAGAAATCAAAGTGTTAGCTTCCCAGACTCAACTTTGAACAGGTCCAAGAAGTTTGAAAAAACTAAAGACTAAAGAAAGAAGCTAGGAAGCATGCAAGAATGGATTTAAATAAACTAAAAGAATCAAAAAATTGAAATAAAGTGATGGTTCTTCATTAAATACACCATTTTCTGCGAAAAATTAAAGTACAGTAGTAAAAGCACTAAGCCCAGTGGTCCAACCAGCATCTTTCCACGGGGAGGCGATCATAAGCCCAGTAAAGAAGCAAACTGAATAAAGAAGAGGCTGGGCCTGCCAGCTAGACCAAGGGCCCAATGCCAAGTAGGCTCCCCAGTTTTGCAATCAGACACTAGCTAGCGGACGAGGTCCCTCGTCTTGATAAACATAAGAAATATGCTATTTCTACAACATTTTCATAATATTTTCATAACAAATCATAGGTAGTTAATTATTATTAGTTAAAATTTGAACATAACACTAAGATTACTTTTTTGCTCCAATAATAACAACTAATAACAACCTGTCACTTAAGATTTGTTGTAAAAATGTTGTAGACATATCATTTCTCTAAACGTAATAATGAAGACACTCTAATTTGCCGAGTAATCCGCCAAAGAAAAATCCAACAAGTACCATGGAATTAATATAATTGAGGAACCAAGGGAGGTAGCGCCTCATTTTGGAAAGCACTGAATTGCATTCACATGGATTGTTTTGTGGCCTCCTCAACCCTAAACCCTACACCATTATAAGCCAAAAATTAACCTTAATCACAAGAGACAAATTAAGACTACTGCACTTGCACAAAGAAAACCCTAGAGAGGGATTCCTTTTTCATGCAACAACTCTCCATTGAGCATCTTTGATAGTTTTACTATTCCAACACTAATCAACATCCATGTGTGTTGATGTTAATACTAGAAAGACTACATCAAATCTTCAAGGAGTCTTGAAATAGCCAAGAGGTCAGTTTACAAACAATGTATCGTCTTGCATAACTTAGAAGGCACAAGGTACAATGTAAAAGTTTGTAATTGCTAGCAAAAGCTTAGAGGGCTTGGATACATCATCTGACTATTTAGCTAAAAAGTTTTGTCAATATAAATTATTATGTGTACCACAACAACCTCCTATAGTGGATTTTTTTTGTTTGGTGTTGCGCTCAGAGTGTTTTTTTCAGTTAGGATTTTTACTTTGTGAACATATGCTGTCTCTGTGTGCGTGTGTATGGTTCTTGTTGTTTATCTTATTGAATGTGTTTATCCACATCAATCATTGTGATTTGAATCTTGATTAATTAATTGTCTAGACCAAATCATAAATTGGTTGATTAAAATTGGTAGTTAAGTGGTGTAAGGGTATAAGCGTAACTTTCAACTTAAAATGGAAAGATGAAGGAACTCGGTTTATTAAAGGGATATGACTAAAGTACACTTTTGACCCTTGGTTTGTGTTTTTTTTTTTTTTTTTCCTTTTTCATTAAGACCCATTTCATATCAAAATTTTCATTTTGGCCCTTCATGTTTAATTCTGTTTTCATATTGGCCATGTCGTCCACTTATGTTAATAATTTGACCGTTAAGTACCCTTCATGTTTAACTATCTCATAAATACTAGCTTTAAAATGTTGTGGGATATATAAATTTCATTGTTATAGGCAAAAAAAAAACATATTATGAACAGCTAGATTACTAACAGAATGGATGGCATGGCCATTATGAAAACAAAATCAATCTTGAAGGTTCAAAATGAAAATTTTGATATATTAAGGGAAAAATGAAAACAACCTCAAACTTTATGATCCGATTGTGTACATTATTAGTCAAAAGATATTGTAGGGATTAAGGAAGAAGAGAAAGATCACCACCAAGCTTATTGGAAAAAAAATTCCTCTAACTTTATTCATCAAATTCAATATGCAAATAATTTTTCTTGTAAGCCTATAAATAGGGTACCAAATCACATCAACTAAGAAAAAAAACATCAAATCATAATAAATATAATACTAGAGTACACTTTTGGCCCTTAAAGTTTGAATTTGTTTTCATTTTAGTCCTTCATGTTTCATAATTTTCATTTTGACCCTCCATGTTTGATTTTGATTTCATGTTAGTCATGTCATCCATTTTTATTAGTAATATGGTAATACTTGGCATTACATGGATGATGTGTCTTAATGGAAATCACTTATCTAGGCAGTTAACAATTAGATTATTTATAGAAATTGACTTATATAGGTGGCATACTCTAATAGAAAACACTTATCTGGCATTTAACAATCAAGTTACTAATAGAAGAGGACTTATATGAGTGATGTGTTTTAATGGATGACATTTACTTGACACTTCACAATTAGATTACTAACAAAAATATATGTCATGGCAAATATGAAAAGCATAGTCAGACATGAAAGGTTAAAATGAAATTTGAAATATAAAAAACCCAAAAAGAAAACAACCTCAAACTTCAAGAGTCAAAAGCATACTTTAGTGTAAAATTAACAATCAACTCCTTAAAAACCCTCAAAATAAAATAAAAACTCAAATCAATTCAAATACCATAATTTTGATATATGGAAATAATCAACATTAATTTGTGTCCAAAACAACTCTTTTAAAACAATTCGGTGTCCAAAACAACTTAGGTCATGGCCTAGGGCCCTTTACTAGAGACAGGCCCCAATTTGGGTGCCATAAGTGATATTTAAAAAAAAAAAATTGAAAAATTGTCAGTTGCACCTTCTCTCTTAAAAAAATTCAAAAAATTTAATGATATTAGAAAAATTACAATTTTTTTTTTTATATAAGTCTCACAAATTGATTACCTCAAAAAAAAAAAAAAAAAGTCTTACAAATTGATATGTCACAAATTGGATTCAGATCCTCTAGATTTCCTAGGATACTCTACCAATAGATTTCTTTAAATTTTAACAACTCTTTTATGATTTAAGAGTTTAGATTCTGTCATGTCAATATTCCACTAACAATACTCTTAAAATAATAAAATAACGTTGCAAACAAAACAATTAAAATTATTGTTAGTGGAATGATAACATGGCAAAATCTAGACCATTAAATCATTAAAGAATGGTTAAGATTTAAGGAAATCTATTTGGTAGAGTACACTAAGAAATCTAGAGGATCTCAATCCATCACAAATCACAAGAAGTAATTCAAAATACTCATTTATTATCTTTTTAAAGTGTCACTAATTACATTCATTGTTACATCAATTTGTTAGCTTTTGGTACTAAAATTTGTAATAGCTTTAGTATTATCTAGGAAAGATATATATGTGTATATATATATATATATATATATAAATACCCACACATTAAAAATGAAAAAGTTACTACAAATTTTACTATAAAAAAAAAAATTACTAACGAATGTGATAAGAATATAATTTGTTTTACTTAATATAATAAGTAAATAAATTTTTCTGGTTGATGACATGTCAATTTATAAGATTGATGTAGCAAAATTTGTAATACATATATACACACACATTAAAAATGCAAAAGTTACTACAAATTTTACTATAAAAAAAAAAAAACTTACACAAATGAATGTGATAAGAATATAATTTGTTTTACTTAAACAATATAATAAATAAACAAATTTTTTCTGATTGATGGCATGTTAATTTGTAATATATCTAGCATCATTTAAGTGAATTAATCAATAAAAATAATGGATTTTAAATAATAATAAAAAATTATAATATAAAACACTAACTAAATTAAGGGTTAATAAACTAAATACTAAAGAGATATTTAAATATAAAAAGGCAATTTTTTTTTTTAATTTGTTTTAGGTAAAAGGGCAAAGTTTTTTTTATTTTATTTGTTTTTTGGGTAAAAAGGCAAAGTTAAAACTATCGTTTTAGGCAGCAATTATTAGAAATCTTGATTGTGACTTGGACTAGTCCATTTAATGGATAGAGCAGTAATTGTGCGATTCTGAGATGGTGATGGTATGTTGCATTGTCGCTGGGCTGATGGGACACGATGATAAAGTAGGTAAGGTTTTGGTAGATTGGGTTTTCAGTTTTGTCATTAATCGTTGACAAGAGGTCCTTTTGAAAAATGGGTGTTTTGGTTTCCAATGAGATTTGAATTTAGTTCAATTAGTTCAATTTAGAAATTTGATATAGGTACGTGGGGTAAGGTTTCTGTTGTGTTAGGTGGATTTCATGCCAATGGCAATGAGAATGGGGCATGCTTGGTTGAGGATGGGCAGTTATGGTAGCTTTTTCAACTTTACTTTCCATCAACTTTTGCCCCGAAATCAAATTTGATGCATGACAAGGTTTGCAAAAGGGATATCATGATTTAGGAAGGAAATCATAACACCACCTAAAGTAGTCTGAAATATAGGTTGAACCAAGAGTCTACCCTAGATCCCCACCAAATTTACGGAAAATTTTCCAATGTAATTCTGTTCATTAAACTCAACATAACCATCATGTTTCCTTTCCAAATTATATCAAACAAGGAAAAACGAATCATAACTAAGGGTGTGTTTGTTTTGGGTGAAAATAGTTTCAGGAAATCATTTTCCGTAAAATAGGCTGTTTGGTTGATTTGGAAAATTGAATTTTCCAGAAATCATTTTCAGTTGACCGTAAAATAGTAGCATTGACCACGGAAATTCATTTCCGTTCCTATTTTCACTTCAAATGATTTCCGGAACTGGGGATGCGCAAAGAGAGCTTGCGCAAAGGGAGAACGAGAGAGAGAAAGAACGTGAGATTGCGCAAAGAGAGCTCGCGTGAAGCACCATTCGTGCCAATCGCGATCGACGCTTCACGAGATCGCGCCATCGATCGCGATCCGAGATCGTGATCTCGCGAAGCACCATTCGCTCCAATCGCGATCGACGCTTCGCGAGATCGCTCCATCGATCGCGAGATCGCACTGTGTTCTTCTGGGTTTTGTCCGGGTTTTTCTAGGTTTTGCCTCTTCCTTCTTCTTTTCCAACTTCTTTTCCAAACACCAGAAAATATTTTTCGAAAAATATTTTGAAATGCAACCAAACACATGAAAACATTTTCCTTTCCGAAAAATAGCATTTCCAAAAAATGGAATATTTTTCGAAAATGCTTTTACACGAACCAAACACAGCCTAAAATAACAATCAATATCCTTCAAATTTTCAATATAAAATAAATTCAAATCCCATAGTCAATCAATTAACATCTATGAAACACAGATACTTCATTTAAGATATCATACCAATATCATATTTGTGTCTTATAACTCATATTTGTATCATTTCGATATCGTACTAGTTATTTTTTGTTATAATTTTTCAAAAATTACTTGTGCCGCCGAGTATGTACCCGTACCCATGTCCATGCTTCTTAGATCATCATTAATATGATGTTTGTTCTAGAAGAGAAAAATTATGATTTTTTTTTTTTTTTGAGAATCGAATTAATCTTGATTTGCTGTGTAGCATAATCGATATTTTCATTTTTGCAACGCATTGGAAAACATCTGGAATTAATCAGAGAAGAATTGATACATTACATGAATACTTATTTTCCAGCAAAAGAAATGGCCAAATAGCCTATGTATACAAAGTTCATCTGTCAGTATACAGTACATACGGCTGTATTTGATAAGAAACCAGTCACTTGTTGAAACTCACCCCAATTCCAAACCTTCAAAAACTCAAGATAACCTTTCTTTACAGGTATACCCTCCATTTTTCCTGGCAACCGCAACAGAAAATTAGATCCATAAGAGAAGCAATTAAGTTCATTGTTGTGCTTCTTTATATCCAACACCGTTGAGCCACAAAACAACTTGCTCAATAGAGGGCCTTTGTCGTGGATCTCGATCTAAACATTTACAGGCAATACCAAGCACTTCTAAGAGCTGCTTCTCATGATCCTTATCCCATATTGCTGAATCTATAATTTCTTCCTCCCTCTTCTCAGATTTCATCTGAAACACCCAAGAAACCAAATCCCTGCAGTTTTTGCCTTTGCAAACTTCCACGGGCCTTTTACCAGTAAGAAGCTCAAGAAGAACAACCCCGAAACTATAGACATCACCCCTGATAGTTGCCGTTAAAGTCTGACTATATTCAGGAGGAATATAGCCCAAGGTACCAACCAAATCTGTTGTGACATGAGTATCGTACGGTTGCAATAGCCTGGAGAGACCAAAATCAGCCAAATGAGCTTCAAAAATTTCATCCAAAAGAATGTTGCTGGATTTTATGTCTCGGTGGACTATGTTTGGCTCACAACCCTTGTGCAAGTAAGCCAACCCACGAGCTGCGCCTTGTGCTATCTTGAGTCTTGCGTCCCATTTTAAGAGTGAAACCCCATCAACATTCTCATGAAGCCAATAATCCAAGCTTCCATTCTCCATGTAGGAGTAAATTAACAACCTGTCATTACCATATCGACAATAACCTTGAAGAGCAACAAGGTTCTTATGCTGAGCTCTTGAGAGGGCTTCCACTTCAGCCTGGAATTCACGTTCCATCTGACCACAATCCCCAGAAAGTCTCTTGATTGCAGCTTTTGTCCCATTAGGAAAGTTGGCTTTGTAAACCAGACCAAATCCACCGCAACCAATTATGTTCGCTTGGTTGAAATTGTTTGTAGATTTTAACAACTCTGTGACTGTGAGATCTTTACAGTCTGAATTCTGAAAGAGCACCAGCTTCGAAGATCCAAGGGCTTCAGATAACCTGTGTGGCCTGCTGAGTTCCTCATCAAAGTTATCAACTGGATCTCCCACATTCTGCCTGGACATTTTAAGCAGTGCAATTGCAAGTAGCACGGCAACTCCAACACCTATGCTGATTGTTATGCCGAAGATGCTGTTTCGACCAAATTTACCATTTGAGCCAGATGAAATAACGGGTCTTAGCCCTGTATGGCCACCGAGATCACATGGCGAATCTACCTGCCCACAGAGTCCCAGGTTGCCCTCAAAGCTCGAGCTTGGAAAGCTTGAGAACTGTCCCCCAGTTGGAATTGCTCCATACAAGTGATTATATGCCACGCTAAACTTTGACAGGAATGTTAGCTTGCTAAATGACAGGGGGATGGATCCAGAAAGATTATTATACGATAAATCCAACAATTCCAAGTTGCTCATCTCTGAAATGGAGCTAGGGATGGCTCCAGTTATGTTGTTCCTGCTCAAATCTAACACATGCAGCTCTTTTAATCGCCCAATTTCGGGCGATATTATTCCACTTATTCTGTTATTGCTCAGGTATATTGCAGGTGGAAAACTTGAGGCCTGGTTGTATTGCAGACCATTAGCACTCTGGTTTCGCTTAACGTATAGTGGAATCCCAGCTGAAGCAGTAAGATTTGATGAACTTCCATTTAAAAAAATGAGGCTCTTTATCTCTGTCAAACTCTTCGGGATTTCACCTGTGAGAGAGTTATTTGAGAAGTCCAAGTAAAACAAACTTTCCATCTGACCAATCCAGTTGGGGATACTGCCATCCAAGTGATTCCAAGACAAATCCAGGACTCGCAACTGCCTACAACTCAATAGCCAACCTGGGATTTGGCCTTTCAAAGCACAACTCCCAATAGCGAAAACCATCAAACTCTTGAACCCACTCATATTTTGAGGAATTTCCTCGCCATGAAAATTCTTTGCAAGAACAAGAGTGGTGAGATTTTGGCATTGCTGAAGCACAGATAGTGCCCCAGTTAGGTTCACAAAGCTGTTGTTTGACAATGAAAGGGACAACAATGATGTAAGCTTTGAAAAATCTTCAGGGATTTGGCCAGTCAATTCATTCTTAGCAAGGCTCAAAATTTTCAATTCACGGCAATTAGATAGAGAATTTGGAAGAAGAGGCCCATAAAACCGATTACTGGCAAGATCAAGTTGGCAGAGGTTGGGCAACCCAGTGAAATTAAGATCAATATGGCCCGTTATCGAATTGTTACGAAGATCAAGCACTCGAAGCTTTGAGCAAATTGCAAGGGTCGATGGCAATATCCCAGAAAATGAATTTGTGTGTGCAACTAATAGTTCTAGTTTTGTGAGGTTCCCAAACACATTAGGCAGTTCACCTGAAAAATGGTTTCCAAAAATGACTAAGGTTTTAAGGCTAGAGAGCTTACTCAATTCCATGCTTAACTGGCCAGAGAAATTGTTTCCAGATACTGAGAGTTGCTCCAAAGCTGACATAGAATACAAAGAATCAGGAAGAGGCCCTGTAAGTGAATTGGAATCCACATGTAATTGTTGGAGAGAGATGCAATTATCCAAGCCTTCAAGACCGCCCATCAAATGGTTCACAGACACATCAAGAATCTGAATCCCACTTGAGGAACTGCAAATGTGAGAATCAAACCCACCAGTGAATGAATTGTTGCTAATGTTGAACACAACAATATTTGGCAATCCCCCGAGCTCGCGCAAACTCTCATTGAATAAGTTGCTAGAGATATTCAGTGTTTGAATGGATTCAAGACCGGAAAGTGCCTTTGAAACTGGTCCTGATAGCATGTTATAGCTCAAATCAAGAACTTCCAGCTGCTTCAAGTTTGAGAGCTCTGCAGGCAATTCACCATTGAGATGATTGCTTGAAAGATCGAGAAATTTCAGATGGTCCAGTCGACCCAAAGAGTGTGAAATTATCCCTTTGAGACCCTTTCTGGAGAGAAGCAACTTGGTCACTCTACTAGTAACTGAGCTACTATTCTTCACATTCTCACAGACAACACCATCCCATCTGCAGCAAATAGATGCACTGGTCCAGGATGTGACAATGGACCCATTTGTGAGGTTTCCTGCAAAGTCCTTGAGCGCCAACAGATCATTTGGATTACAGGATGAGGCTGGGGTTTTCAGACCCAAACATGAACAAAGAAAGCAAGCCAAGAATACCCATTTGAGGAAAGTCATTGCAACAAGCTCCAGCACCACCATTGCTGAAACCAAAGGAGATTTTCCAGCTCAAATCAAGACCAATGCTCCCATAAACTTAACTGAATTTGCTATTGTTGTGCATGCGCTGCTTTTCAGAAGCTAAGAAGAATCCAAATGAAGAAACTTGGATACCCACATGCAAATACCTCCACCAAAAAAGATAAAAGGACCCAACTTGCAGCTTGCAAATTAAGCAAAAGTTACAAGACAATTGAGATCACCAATCCCCACCAGAAATCAAATCCCTAGACCAGTAAATTTAGGAACTCAGAAACCAACTTCAATGTGAAAGTGCAAAACAAACACTGCCCAGAAGAAGAAACGTTCAAGTGAAGCACCTTAAATACCCACATCCCAAAACACCTATGAAACCACAAAAAGACCAACTAACAACAGCTTGCAAGTGAAGCAATTAACAGTGACCATTATAAAAAAGTGAAACAAAAATAAATACCAAGTAGAAGCACTGAGATCCCCAGTCCCCACCAGAAATCAAAACCCTTGACCAAAAATCAAGAACCCAACAACTTATTTTGCTGAACAAGCAACAGAGTAACACTAACACTAGCACCCCATGAAGAGAGAGAATGAAAAAAAACCACTTTGAAGAAACTTAAAACCCACCTCCAAAAACACCAAAGGAGCCGCAAAAGAACAACTTGCAAGTCAAGCTACAATACCAGTTGCAAAACCAAATAAAACACTGATATCAGATCCCAAGATCATAGATTTCAGTCACTCAAGCAGAAGAGACGACAGAAGTTAGGAAAAAGGAAGAAACTTTAACTAAGCTAGTAGACCCATGAAGAACCCAAAGAAAGCCCCACCAGTGAAAACCATAAAAAACTGAACTTCATTAACATTTAACATCACTTGGAAGTGAAGAAACAGTAACCTGTAAACTCAACACTGTAGACACTTTTTCCTCAAATTAGCTGCACCAAATTCAAAACGAGACACGTCTCTCTCTCTCTCTCTCTCTCTCACTAATATCCAAAGTCTAAAAAGATGACAGAATCTAGAGGAAGAAAAAAGAGCTATAGATATTTCAAATCAAGGAATAGTAATACGAAAACTGTACAGTGTCATGTGAGAGTGCAATTTTCTGATATAGAAAAGGAAAGTTCCTTATCTTGGTTGAGAATCTATATTTTTAATGGATAAACAGTTGGGGAGGCAAGTCATTTTTGAAACTGAAGACGCAAGAGCTGACTTTTGGACAAATTTTCTTTTGGGTTTTTAATTTTAAATTTTTCTTTTGGTTTTTGCTTCACAGTTTACAAGTCACACATGGTCTCTCCTCTCAGTCTCTAATATTCAATACCTACATAATTTGCCTGTTTGTTTTCTACAAAATATTAGTAATAATTATTAGTGCGAGGTGGTGGGGTTTTCATTAGGTTGGAGTGTTGGAGTTGGACATGTTTGGTGCGGTCTAACGAGGAAAAAGATATTGCCCCACTCCCACCACCCCCACGTTTACACTTTGCGCGTGCATTCACTGTCCAATCATTTTGTTTTTGTTTGGCAGGCTTGCGACATGGAAAATATGTTGGTGGCCAAGTAATATCCTCCACTCTTGACTATTTTGGCATTTCGATTCTCACATGTGATTTTTATTTATTTATTAAGGATATCGAGTCACCCTTAATTCTACGGAAATCACTTTTTTCTTTGACTCCTTATACACCAATTTTTTTGATAAGTGACAGCTTATATATTTTGTGTGTGTTTGGGTTCGACTTTTATGTGCGTTGCGTTGCGTTTCTTTCTTTCTTTTTTTTTCTTTCTTTTTTTTTTTCACGCGTTTTCATTTGGAGAATTGCGGTTACTGTTCAATGAACGATAACCGTAATGGTTGACTTTTTGCAGTGAACAGTGCATATATGCACTGTTCACGGACCCACAAACTCCACTTTTTATCAACTTTTTCATTAAAAATGGGTCTCACGGTATTATTTACACATTTAAAAATTATTTTGCTACAGTGTTTTAAGTTTTAAGTTTTCAGTTTCAGCAAAATAAGTTCTATCCAAACAGACCCTATATACCATAATTTCTATGGAATTCAATTTTTTCAAGATGCAGTGTATGTCTCTTATTCTAACCTATATCAAATTTTATTGAATATCAATAACTATCATATAAATATCAATAATTACATGTCTACATGGGTCAGATTAAGTCAGTTAGTTGTGTATACATGGTTTATATATTGTAAAAAAATGATTTTTCATAATTTTTTCAATAAACTATTATAATTCATATAATATGGTTAAATTATATTCTAAATTTTCAAATTCATCAAAACTATTTTTTAAAATACCAAAATCAATTAAATTAAAATCATTATTATGGGTCGTGTTAGCATAAAAACTTGTGCAAAAGTTCATGTTCATTTTTGCATAAAAACTTACCTTTTTTTGTTATAAAAAAAAATTATTTTTCTATTTTACATATTCACTTTTTAAAACACCACATATTAAATTATCTACCATACACAACATTTCATTAAAATATCAATTTTTTTCTTTTTTTTTTTTAAATTGTTTCTCTTTCTTCACAAAATTAGTATTATTAGTATAAATTTACATAGTTACTGTAGTAAATTTGTAAATTTACACAATTATACACTTACTGATGTTGAACTTTTTAAATAAAAATGTATAAATTTTACACGTTTCTCTATTATATATTTACTAATGTGAGTACTCATAGGCTCTATTTTTGTAAGGTTGAATTTATTCAATCATGTATTGGTTTTATTTTGTGTCAAATTTGCTTGTAATTTAACAATTAGATACCCTGTATTTAGGTGGGATTTATGTAAGGGTAGTGTGAAGAAAACTCAAGATGTGTGCATTCAAAGGAGTCTCGCGACTAACTCGAGACTAGCAAGTCGCTAAAGTGGCACACGTGTGAAGCATGCAAGAGAGCTAAAGGATCACGACAATTGGAGCACTACAGAACAAAAATTCCAATCTAGCCAGACAGTTAGCTCGCGACTCAGACTCGCGACTCGTTCCAGTCACGAGATTGAGTCACCAGAATGCCTTGTTTGGATGAAAATTGACTTTTCGCATTCCTCATACACTCTATTGTAAATACCCTTATACTTACGAAATGTAAAGAGTTTCTAGAGAGAATTTTGAGAGAGAAACCCTAGAGAAAAATAAGATTAATTCATTCACAATTTTCATCATTTAATTATCCAAATTCCTCTACTCTTACCCTCTCCATTGACATATTCTTGAGATGTACATTTGTCAAATCCTTATCTCACCATACCCATATCAGTGAGAAGGTGTTTTGGTGCCTAGGAAGTAGTTCAAAGAGAACCAATTCATTTGGTTGATGCAATGGGCTTATTGCAGGATTCGGTAAGCTATAGAAGACAAGGTTCGACGTAACTTGTTAGAACAAGAAGCTTAAAGGACTTAGGTGCACTTGGTAGATTAGGCTTTGAGGGTCTTTTGCTATTCATGTATTCCAACTTCATTCTCTAGTGGATTATTGACTGCTTGAAAGGTGGCAGAGAGATTTTTCGCCGAGTATTTTGATTTCCTCTTCGATAACACATCGCCGTGTTATCTTTGTGTTTGCGTCTCTCTTTCCTTTCTCTTTACCTTTTAATTGCTACTATGTTTATAATTAATTATGGTTTAGAGTGTGTTACCAATTTGGATATAGCTTATATTTCATATTCCGCACATCTACTGTTTGATTATAAGCTTGTGTTGGTAATTTTGTATTTGGAGGTCTAAACGTTCATTGGTGTTTTATACACTATTTGAACTTTCAATTTTGTCATAGGGTTCCATAATAAAACCTTAGATTTGTGTGTGATAGGCTTTAGACAACTTGTATCGTGGTTTCTACCTATGAACAAGTAGTGGAAGCAAGTGGAGATCTTTGGTAGGCTTTGGAGGACGTGGGAAGTAGCTTTGGTTTGTTGTCTTTCTTTGTACAAGCGTATTTTAACATTTCTTTGAGAAACAAAGGGGTATCCATCAAGCCCTTCCCTTTTGACTCATGTGAACATGTATATGTATTTTTCTTCAATTCCTTGTGTCAAAATGAAAAAGAATAAGCTAATAAATGGGTAGGTCTTCCTTAAAAAAATAAATAAATATATAAAGGAATGCAATTTAAAAAAAGAAAAAAAAAAGTACGTCCTTCTTCTTTGAAGAGGATAGAATGTTGTTTTTTTTAGATAGGTAGATAGTTGACAAAGATGAGGTTTGAACTATATACATAGTTGTCTACAATTCAAAAAAATTTATTTTGGAAAAATATTTTCTATATTTATAGGTGTTTAGGATAATGAAATATGTTGATCAACCAGAAATTTGTTTTCCGATTGACTGTAAAATAAAAGCACTTATGGGGAAATTGGTTTACACTTTCATTTTTTGTAAACCATTTTTTGCTTTATCCAAAACATATCAATCAAATCTCCCCCCCCCTCCCCCTCCCCCTCCTACTGTTTGTCACCCAACCACCACCCTCACTAACATCATTGGTCTCTAGTGGCCAACCATCAATGTTGGTGGCCACCAGCCATTGCCACTGCGATCCCCAATCATGATATATTTTTCTAAATTTTTAATTTTTTATTATATATGTTGTTAGATTTAGACTCCTGGAAAACACAATTTGTTTAACCTAATTTAATAGCCAAGTTGTTACTAAGATCAATTAAGTAGATCTAGGATAAACAATAGTAAATCATATCATGCATAGCGGAAAAATAAAGAACACAACGATATGATAACTCAGGAAAACCAATGAAACTGTCTAGTTTCAAGGTAAAAAACCTGGGAAAGATTTAACCTAAACAATTCACAAGGCAACAATTCACTAATAGAATGGAAGTTTTTATAATAAACTTAACCCTAAATCTACTGCTATTTCATGTAGTACTTACATGATCGCACGTAGCTTCGAATCCATGAACTCTTCTATTATGAATCTATTACACACAAATGCTCCAGTTTGTGACTTTAAGATCTCCATTTAAAAGTTTAGATCATCAACAGTAGTTGATTTAATGCAACAACTTAACTCCACCAGTACCAGCAATCTGGATCTGAATTTTGGTAGGTGCTTGTTGAGTTAGAAGGTTACAAAACCTTACAAATCTCATAGGAGTAACTCACAAGACTTCGAAAACATGTATTATGGTTTTCCTTTTATACTTAGCAGTGTTGGATTCAAACCCTAAACGTTTTGCGAGTTGTTAGGCTTGATTTAAAATTATGCAAAATTGTAGTTCGATCGGTCAAGCTCTTCAGATTTTGAATTCTTCTTTCTGCAGCTTGTATGTTCTTGAATCTTGACTTGTATCAACTTGAACAATGTCTAAACCTCTTCAAAGACTCTAAGATCTTATACTAGACTAGTTTTTGTACTCGGTTTGCCATCATACAAAAAAATTTAATTCCTAAACATTTAATCCTAAATATTTAGAACCTGACATATGTGCTTGGGAGATGAGATAAAGTGAGAAAGTAGTAGAAAATATGTTTTTCATAACATTTTCAAGAGTGCAATCAAACACTTTAAAATAATTTTTTTTCAAGAAAATATTTTCTATCAAACCAAACAAAGCCAAAGTACCAAAAAGTGATGCTATTATCACTGAATTATCACTTGAACTCCAATGTTATGAAAAGTTATAGATGTAATAGGTGAAAAAATATGAGGCTTTTTTTGCATGAAAAATAATATATATTGTAGGCATAAAAAACATAGAAGTATAAGAACAGTGCTTGAGTTCTTGGTCAACACAACTAATTTCTAATAAAAAAAAGAGATAAAATTTCACACTGCAAAGATCAAACAGATAATTAAAGGAAAAGAAGGTGGAAAAAGACACTTTGATTGATAAAAAACGATTTCCTGAGGTCCAAATGAAGGATCTATGGAAAACAACAAGCTCTTGCTCTCTCTTTTCTCTCTTTCTTGTTTTTCTTTACAAATTTCTGGATCCCCATTCCTGTTGGCCCTCTCCTCTTTTTATTCTCCTCCCCTTCCTCCTTTCCAGTTATGTCTTTCTTAGTTGAATTTGGGGAGATACTTGTCCCATCAGACATCTCCCTACCATTTCTTGATCATGAAGATAGACTTTTGGGATGTTTCTACTGTTCAGGCCAATCATTCAGTATTTAATGAGATTGATATTAGGTAGGAATAACTCATTAATGTGGAGGTGACAGTCACATTAGGTTGTGCATTGTCTTCTTTGCTTTCCTCAAGGATGGGAATTGAAACTGAGTCCGCGGTGAATCTGCTAACTGCTTCTTGGCTAGGCTATTACATCTCAGAACAAGCTTGTTCCTCAAATTACCTTGGTGACTGGTCCAAATGGTCTGTTTTCCCTCAAACTTAGGCTCTTCCATAATTGTATCTAGGCTAGGTATTTACTTCGGAAATGTTTCTTTGGTCCTTCCTTTCTGGCCTAAGGTCCATGGGGCAACTTTGTCTCACCCCCCCACCCCCCCTCCCCCCCGGTGCGTGCACACACACGTGTGTGTGCCTTTTGCATGGCATAACTTATTTTGATAGAATGAAAATATATTTGAATTCAAATAAATCCTAGGAAAATTTTGTAAAATAACATCTTTTTAATATTAATTATTTAAATTGATATTGTTCAACATTAAAAAAAATTTGTGTTCTAGGAACAAGGTTAAATTCTCGAATAGTTTTAAAATAGTACCAAGTAAAATAATTATCATTAAAAGAACATTATTTTGCAAATTTTTTAGCCCCAAAATCTTACCTTTAATAAAATTAAGTCTCTAAAAAATACCCAAGAAAATAAATTAACATGATTCACAATTTTTTTTTTTGAGAAGAACATGATTCACTAATTAATCCGTAACAAAAGCATTTAACAGTGTAATAACACGTGGTTATAAAAACTTGGGGGTTGTTTGATAACGTTATTCTAGTAAGATTGTTTAGTAACATTATTCTAGTAACTTTGTTTGTATTTTTTGAAAATACATATGAGTGAAAAAGTATGTAAAAATACGTGTAATATTGTTTAAAAATTAAAAAGCGTTGTATAAAATAACCATACCAAACGACCTCTGTAATTGCTAATTGGTGTTTTTATCTCTCAAACAAAAATAAAAACCTTCGGTAAAAAAAGAAAAAAAGAAAAAAAAAAGGTTGTAATTAGTGTGGTGTATGGACGCGTTTGGGTGGCAAGTGTGGAAGAAAAACAGAGCATGAAAAAGAGAGGGTTTGAGGTCAAAGGGCTGGGGCTGGGGCTGGGGCTGGGGCTGGGATTGGAATTGACAAAAGTTCTTTGACCGGTTATAGCCGGTGGACGATGTGGGGAGCGGCGGTAGGCGAACGTCACGGACGTCTTTCCGTAATATTAGTGAAAGTTAGTGAGAGAGAGAGAGAGAGTGAGACAAAAAAATAAGAGAGATTTCCTCAGCCACCGGCTTGTCGGGTCAACTACTCAACCTGTTTACATGTGAATGTGATATTATCACCAAACCCCATTTACTCACTCACTTTCTGCGATTTTTTGGTTCCCTCCCATTCCCATCGCATTCGTTTTACTTTTTTTACACTTTTTTCCCCCTCTTTTCCTTTTTATCTTTGGTGCTGAATTTCTTTATCACATTCATTTTTACTCACTTTTTATTTTGTACTTACATCATTATCACCTCACCTCCTATGTTTCCGAATATTTTTTTAGCCAGGTACAAATGTAAATTACACTTTGGTAATATCAATAAATTTTACTCTTTTTTTGTCATTTTTTTTTCCATTAGGTTCTCTCTCTTATTTTAGTCCATTCAGTTCTCATCTCTTATTACCATTAGTATTGCATTTCTCCACAATTTTTTATATAAAAAATAGTTATACTTTTGAATTAAAAATATAATAAATATATATTATCGGTCCTCTCTCTCTCTCTCTCCTTTAAAATTAAAAGTAGCAGTCATTTCTACATTTTATTAAGAGTCGGAGAGGTCAAGTGAAAGGGGGCAACCACTCAAAACATATTTCACTAGATATGTACTCAAATATATATCTATGTTAATGTCAATATACATTACTCTAAAGCATCACAGCAATGTCTATCTTTGCATTTTGTCAAGGTCTGGATCTAAGTCATTATTATTTTACCGAGTATTATAGAGAGATTTTTTTTTTTTGGGGAAAAACACACACACACAAAATGGCATTTTCATGTGATTTTGACATTTCGATTTTGGATGTTGTTAACTCTTTAGCATGTAAATCTCATTTTTGAGATTTTCAATTGTTTTTTTTTCCAATCATTTATGATTTTCTTTCTTTTTGTCTATTTTATTTTTTATTTTAAAAGAAAATTTATTAGTTTTTAATATTAAAAAAATATCTTCTAGAGGGGTTTAATGATGATAACAAATGACCACTGCGCACTCTTGGCATGACGGTCGCACCATAAGTAAGTATAAAGTTCTTATGGGGTGGAAGGGATAAGGGTCGGGGTTCAAGTCTCTAAAAAAGAGTTTCACACACATATACACTTAAATTATAATAGAGTATAATTTTTATCTTGTATATGAAAAAAAAAAATGATGATAACAAATTAGAACTTAATAGATTAAATGGAAAAAAAAAAAAAATTAGATGACTAAAATGAAAATTGACTAAATTTAGTGGGTGTAATTTTGAGTTTAATAAAGAATGCTATTTAAGAATTACTTCATCTTCTCCCAAATAAGCATTCTATAATCTATATATTTTTTGATCATATGACTTGTTGACTCATATTTAAAGAATCCCGTCAACAAGTACTCTAAGAGTATTAATTAAGATTGAAATTTATATTACACTCAATTGACTTTTTTATGAAGCTAAGCCACTTTCAATTCAAATAGTATTTGTTTATTAGATTTTGCTACTTCGCAATACAAGTGAAACATTTTTTAGCCTTTTTATTGAGTGTACATGGCTCCCAATAACTTTTTTTTTTTTTTTTGCAA
Organism: Quercus lobata; assembly: GCF_001633185.2. Taxonomy (NCBI): domain Eukaryota; kingdom Viridiplantae; phylum Streptophyta; class Magnoliopsida; order Fagales; family Fagaceae; genus Quercus; species Quercus lobata. The sequence continues at coordinate 22,365,389 of NC_044911.1, read as the reverse complement.
GAACAAACTTCTATATTATAAATGGCATGATACTCATATATATTTAATATTAATATAAAATATAATTTCAGATTTTAAAATTTCGGATAAAAATGATATCTCACATATCTGAATCAAAATTTATTGATTCTATTATTCTAATAACATAAGTTGCGCTTAAGCAAGGACACTTAAGCCTTTACTTAAGGTCCTTAGTATAAATAAAAAAAAATTATTTTTTTATATCTTTAATTAATTTGATTTTCTTGCAATTTCATTATATATATATATATATATATAGGGTGTAATTTTGTGATATTACATTATGTACGAACGAATTTAGAAACATATAATGAAATTTGATTATAAACAAAAAGAAAAATCAAATTTGACTAGTGGGAGACAGTAAAGGTTGGGTCGATGTGTTAGGTAAAATATTACGACTCTTTCTCGATCCCTCTTTTCTTTGGGTCAGTAGAAGTTTGGTAAATTGTATAAAAGTCTATGCTTTAGAGTTTAGATTCATCATGCTATGTTGGCAGCTAAGCTGGGCTTCTTTTGTTGCTTTCTAAAATTACTCATGATTAACCTTCTCGAGTAAGCTTGCACAAACGAAGGGATTTCCTCGTTAGATTGATGGCATTGCCCACAATAAACACATCAATGACCATTAATAATGGCATATTTTTTTCTGCTTTCTATATAGTTGACATTGTTCAATGTGGTCTGGAAAGATAGTCCACTACTTCACTTTTAACAAGTATTTTATGTATTTTAACATGCATGTTGAGTGTTTTATTTATTTTTTGAGATATGAATCATGTTGAGTACATATATTATAACTGCCTACACATACACTATCTATATATATATATATATATATATATATATATGTATGTATATATATTATCTATTCCATGAGCATGGCTACAAATTAACTTCAATTAGCTAGGTCTAGAGCTAATTGATGCTTAATTCTTAATATTTCCAAAGAAAATATTCAGATTCAAACATCCCCTCTCCATTGTAATAATTGAATTATTATATAAAAATAAAATAAAATAAAATCAATTAGTTAATATGTTTCAAATTAAATGTGTGTTTTATTTAACCATTTTTTAGAGTTTATTATTGGCTATACACATATGAATGAAAGTTTGTATGAAAAATAAAAGATTTAGAAAATATTATTAAATAATTCAAATCTATAAACTTAGACATTTAAGTTAAGTTCTAACCCTATATATTATATGAATGCTTAATTGTATTATATGACTTATTAATCGGTACCTGCTAAAAGTGCTATCTTCCCAAGAAGTGGTATGAAGACCAAAAAAAAAAAAAAAAAGTGAACAGAGAAAAAAAAAAATCTCATAATTAAGGGGGAGTTGTTAGCTAGGATAAATAAAAAATAGAATTTGAATTTGACAAAAAAAAAGTGAACAGAGAAAAAAAAAACTCATAATTAAGGGGGAGTTGTTAGCTAGAATAAATAAAAAATAAAAAAAAATAAAAAAATTTGAATTTGACAAAAAAAAGTGAACTGCAGAGAAAAAAAATCTCATAATTAAGGGGGAGTTGTTAGCTAGGATAAATAAAAAATTTGAATTTGAATTTGACAAAAAAAAAAAAAAAAGTGAACAGAGGGATTTTTATTTTTTTTAAAGTATTGTCAAGAAGTTGTACTATTTTAAAGTTTGAATTTGGCACTAGAAAAAATTAGGAACTCAAACGTGTGTTGCAAATCAAATTGTCAAAGTTTTTTTTTTGGATGCAAAAGGGGAGTTTTTATATATATATATATATATATATATATATAGTTCATAAGGTTACATAGCAAGTAACGTGACACTCTTTAAGAATACCTAATTCTATTACATTCTATAAATAATTATAATCATGGTTTTAAAAACCGGACTGGACTGGCCTGTTCAATTAGTTGAATCGAGAACTGGCCACTAATTCGGTCCCGAAAACACCCAATAACCGATCAAAACCAACCAAAAACCAAGTTAAACCAGGAACTAGAGGCAAATATGATTTTGCCTTTGATCTTGTTTTTAAAACCATGGTTATAATACACAAAAGCCGGGTATATATCATAATAAAAAATTCTTGCTTGGTTGCTCTCTTTCGTTTTTGGCTAGTCCATCCGTTACTCCAATTGCTTTATAGTATATGTGATGAGGATGGACAATCTAGTCTCACGCTAAGAATTTACCGCAATCATAAATCAAAGGAGCAATATCCAGTGCATATACACGAACTTTTGTTAGCCATTGCAAGACTATATTAGAATCAATTTCTAATTTAACATGTTTAAATCCCATTTCCCATTCTAATGCAAACCCCTGTCTCACTGCCCCTATTTCTGATATATTATTGATATCCCTACAACAAATCATATAGGCACATACTTGGGCAACCCAAGTTTTACTAAAAGGAGGACTGCAAACTCATATCAATACATAATTTACAAGAGTCATATATTGAGCATGACAAGCTAGGTATTTATCAATAGCAAGGAGGGCTACCCTGATATTCTGTATGCAAACGACCCTTCTACCTTGAAAAATTTGCAGGAGTATAGATAAGATGAATCGTAATTTTTTGCAGGGAGACACTAGACACCAAGGACCTTGTCATGCAATTGGTTGAGGTGTGATAACTAAACCAAAAGCAGTAGGGGGGTTAGGTATTAAAAATATCATACACAATAAATAATATTGTAATGCTTACGAATCACGCCTAGAGACTTTGGACAAACTCAAATACATTATGGGCACAAGGATATAAAGTAAATATTTTTCCTCACACGACACTAAATGCGAGTATTACATCTCAAAGAGCATCACATATTTGGAAAGCAATTCACATGGGGAGTAAGTATCTTTTTAAAGGAATGCGATGGATAGTAGGAGAGGGAATCAGGATTAAGGTTTTGGAGGATAATTGAATACCAGGAAGGCCACTGTATAAGAGCCAGAATTGAAGGACCTCTTATGGTAAATGAAGAAAATAGGAGAGTGGATTCGCTAAGACAAAACGAAAGACTGGTATCTAGAAAATATGACACTTCAAATACCCGACTAGCTAAAAGATATCATTAAAGGTGTTAACAATATAAAGTGAGAGAGAGAGAAAGACTGAATAGTCTGTATATTGTGTGTTGATAATATGTCGACAATAATGTAAAATAGAGAACTTTATATAGACTAAGTATGTGTGCAGTACAAGTAATATGAGTAAACTATAAGTACAGTATACTAAGCTAAGCCCAATGGGCTAATCTAGTCTATGCTATACACTAACATCCCCCCTTAAACTCGAGGTGGCAAGGAGGAAGTCAACTGGAGTTTGGATATAAGATCTCGAAGACGACCAGGCGGGTGAGTCTTGGTGAGGATATCAGCAGGCTGGTCAGCAAAGGAAATGGAGAACAAATTGAGATTGTCTTTCTTGAGATGTTGGCAAGTGATGTGGTAGTCGATCTTAATGTGCTTGGTGCGTTCATGGAAGACATCATTATGAGCAATGTAGATAGCACTACGATTGTCACAATAGAGAGGAGTGGCAGTGGGCTGTGGAGCATCCATGTCAGCCAAGAGCCAATGAAGCCAAACAAGCTCGCAAGTGGTGTCGGCAAGGGCACGATACTTAGCCTCAGTACTGGAATGGGAAACCACATCCTGTTTATTGCTACGCCACGAGACAAGAGAAGTACCTAACAGGAAACAGAAACATGTGATAGAGCATCGATTAGTCAGATCACCTGCCTAGTCTGCATCTGAATAAGCATGAAGCTTTAGAGAAGATCGAGTGGAGTAGTGAAGTCCATGATAAAGTGTGCCCTTGACATATCGGAGAATCCAAAGAACGACAGCGTAGTGGACAGAACGAGGGGCGTCCATAAACTTACTCACCATACCCATGGCATGTGAAATATTTGGACGAGTAATAGTGAGATAGATCAGACTACTAACCAACTGACGATAGCGAGTAGTATCGGATATAGGTTCACCATTCAAGGGTGTGACCTTTGCATTGTATTCCAAGGGAGTGGAAATAGTCTTGTTGTCAGTGATACTGATTTTGGAGAAAAGATCATAAGCATATTTAGCTTGGGAAAAATAATAGCCATTAGAAAATGAGGTGACCTCAAGCCCAAGAAAATAGCTGAGAGTGCCCAAATCTTTCATCTTAAAATGTTGACTAAGGAAGTGCTGAAGAGAATGGATACCTGCAGAATCATCTCTAGTAATAATCATATCATCAACATAAAGAAAAATAAGAGTGATACTAGCAGAGGATCTTCAGAAAAAGAGAGCAGTGTCATAAGGACTTGAAGTAAAATCCTACTGAGCAACAACTGAGCTAAACTTTTCAAACCATGCTCGAGGAGCCTGCATGAGGCCATAAAGAGCACAGGGAAGGCGATAAACTTGAATGCCTGAGTGTGGATAGCCAGAGGGTGACTACATGTACACTTCTTCTTGGAGGTCTCCATTGAGGAAAGCATTCTTCACATCCATTTGATAAAGAGGCCAACGGCGAATAGCAGCCACAACAATGAGACATCTGACAGATGTAAGGCGAGCAACAGGAGCAAATGTTTCCTTATAGTCAATGCTATACTCCTAAGTAAAGCCCTTGGCAACTAGGATAGCCTTGTATCATTCAATAGATCCATCAGCCTTGGTCTTGATCTTGTAAACCCACCTACAACTTACTACAGATTGACTAGGAGGCAAATTAACCATATTCCAAGTGTGATTCTTTTAAAGGACATCTAGTTCTTTGTTTATAGCTTGCTGCCAAAGAGGGTCAGTATGGGCCTCACAATAGGTGTGAGGTTCATAGAGGGTGGCAAGAGCAAAAGAGCAGTGATAATTAGTGAGATAAGGGGAGGAATGCTTACCCGAGTGGAACGACAAAGTTTAGGACCAACAAGAGACTTAGGAGAGGGTGGTGCCATAGGATCTAAGACAAGCAGGTCATATGCCGAGGACAAAACCGGAGATGAGTTGTCTAGAGAGACAACCGATGTTGAAGAATCCTCCATAAGTTCAGGATAGAGAGGGAGGAAAATATCAGTAAAATTGGGAGACTCTAAGGAAGAGGATGCAGAAAATTGCTGAAGACTCGTGAAATGACGATATTTCCAAAACTCAACATGACGGGAGACACGAAGGTGATGAGAAATGGGATCATAGCATTGAAACCCCTTTTGAGATACACCATAACCAAGGAAACAACAGAGACGAGCATGAGGCTGGAGCTTTATTCGTTCATGAAGAGGAAAAGAGACAAAGCAAGCACGACCAAAAACCTGAAGAGAGGAGTAGTCAAGAGTTTGACCATAGAGAAGCTTGAATAGAGATTTGTTGTGTGTAGTTGGTGAAGGAATACAATTGATGGGATACACATCAATGAGTACGGCTTCACCCCAAAAGCGCTTAGGAAGAGAGGCAGAAATGAGAAGGGTGCAGACAACATCAAGAATGTGACGATGTTTTTGTTTTGCACGACCATTTTGTTGAGAGATGTAAGGACAAGACCGCTGAGGAAGGGTACCATGACTGTCTAAAAAGGATAGGAAAGATTTATCATTATATTCTTGAGCATTATCTGATTGAAAGACTTTAACGGTGCGATTGAACTGTGTTTCAATCATTTTATGAAATGTTTGGTAAATAGACACAAGTTCAGACCTATGGTGAAGTAGATAAATCCAATTATATCGAGAAAAATCATCCACAAATATGACAAAATATCTAGATCCCCCATCAATGGGAACAGGTATAGGACCCCAAATATCCGAAAGCATAAGATCAAAAGGTGCAGAAGAAAAGGAGTCACTATTATTAAAGGGCAATTTTGTTTGTTTGCCAAAATGACAAGAAGTACAATCAAAATTTTGAAACTGAACTGAACTGAACCTAAATGACCTTGAGAAACTAATAACTAAAGACGAGATAAAGATGGATGACCAAGACGAGCATGCCATAGATCAGGTGAGGGGGTGGTAGTGGTAGCAGCTGTAGAAACAACTTGTGAAGGAATCTTCAAGTCATAAACCTCAAACATGCGACCAACCTTATGGCCTGTCCCAAGCACTTGACCCATCCGGGGATCCTGCATATCCACACTATGATAAGTAAATAGAAGATTTATGCCTAATTCACAAAGTTGAAACAACGACCAAATTGAGGGCCTGTCCTAAGCACTTGACCCATCCGGGGATCCTGCATATCCACACTATAATAAGTAAATAGAAGATTTATGCCTAATTCACAAAGTTGACCAACAGAAAGTAAATTGAGGGATAACTTTGGGATATGAAAAGTGTCACTAAGGGATAAATAAGAAGAAGAGATTGTTCCTTTATGGCTAACAAGCATAGGAGTTCCATCAGCAGTGTAAATGGTGATTGGATATTCTAAGGGTGCTTTATCAAAAAATTGGGATTCATCAAGAGTTATATGGTTACAACATGCAGTATCAAAAAATCAAGGTTATTTACTTGAGGTGACAGAAAGGGCAGTGGAAGTGCGGGATAAAACCTGTTGTACTACTGCCTCAATATCAGCCGTAGTAAGTGAGGAAGCCAAAGATGGACCTGTAGGAACCGATGAATCTGAAGGACATACAGCAGTTGCCTGAGGAAGAGAAACTTTATTTTGCTTTTGTATAAATTTTTACAGTTTGCAACAAACTGAGATGTCAAGGCTTTTGGCACGGCAAAACTCATAGCGAGTACCTTTGGAAGACTGAAAGGTATGATGCCCAAAGTTTATTTGTGGAGGAGCAGTGAATGCAACAATGGGAGGCTGTGGAGATGGTGTAGCCAATACATGATCAGATGATGACATGTGATAAGTAGGCTGATGGTTTTCCTCAGAAATGAGCTCCTTGACTGCAGTATCAAAAGAAGGAGTAGGAGATTGGCTAAGTAGAGAAGCCTTAGTAGACTTAAAATCCTCACGTAAACCCATTATGAAGTGCATAAATTTATGGAGATCCTGATATTTAACAAAGAGCTCAATGTCCTTAGAACACACTAGTGGAGGATCTGCAGCAGAGAGTTGTTTCCACATAGTAGAAGTCTAAGAATAAAAATTAGAAATAGACTGATCTATCTCTTGGCATATTTGATAAAGTTTTGATTCAATGTGAAACTCCAGGCTTGAATCATTAGTATAATTATAGTGATTGACCAGAAATTTCCAAGCAGCCTCAGCAGTCTCAAGACGAGGAAGAAGATTATGAATGGAGGGAATAGAGGTATTGATAAACCAAGACAAGATCTTACTTTGAATACTCTTCCATTCCTCTAGGTGTTCTTCATAATCATCCGTTGTAACAGAATTCTTGGAGGCATCTTCAGTAGCTGTGGCTTTGGACTTAGGGTTTGGTATTGGATTAGGAATTGAACCAGTAACATATCTCCACAGTTTACGACCCTTGATAAAGACAATCATATTTTGAGACCATGTATGATAGCTAGTAGGACCATCCAACATAATGATGATAGGACGGATGATATCTTGTTCGTTTTGTTAAGCCATAAAAAAAGACAATGACCAAAAAGTGGGATTTAGAGACCTCAAATGAAGAAACGAAGCCCAAAATTGGAATCTACGTGAAAAACTGAGCAAAACAAGCCCTACCATTAATTTTGACCTTGGTCAATGGCGGCGGTCAAAGTCAACGGATGCTGAGGTCACTAGGGCTGACGTGGCAACGTGGCAGTGAATGGCGCGTGGGCACGTGGGGCACGTGAGAGCGCGTGGGGAGCGTGAAAGCGCGTGAAGGTGCGTGAGAGTGTGTGATATTGGGCGATGGTGCGTGTAGGTGCGTGGGTGAGTGTTACGACAGGCAAAAACTTGGGGCAGCGCATGAAGGTGTGTGGGAACTCCTTTGGGACTGTTTCTAGTTGGGTTTTGATCAGAGAAGTCTAATCTATCACGTCGTAATTGTGGTTCGACGATTTGATTGATGAATAGACTAGATTCGAGAGGTAGTGGTTAAGTGTGACGGTGATGACTCGCTTCTGACGGTGGCTACCAGTGAAGGCAAGGGCAGCGGAAGAACGCCGAAAAATACCACTAGGCCAGAGCAATGACTCTGATACTATGTTAACAATATAAAGTGAAAGAGAGAAAGACTGAATAGTCTGTATATTGTGTATCAATAATATGTCGATAATAATGTACAATAGAGAGCCTTATATTGGCTAGGTATGTGTGCAATATAAGTAATATGAGTAAACTACAAGTACAATATATTGGGTTAAGCCCAATGGGCTAATCTAGTCTATGCTATACACTAACAAAAGGTATACCTATTGCTCAAAATCAGATATAGCAGGATAAGTTAGTATGGCCAAGTGATAATGGAAGAGGCTTTGTGAAATCAGCATCTAACTTCAATTCATATATATACAAGAAAATGTCAAGTATGATAAAGGTTGATGGAATTGGAAATGCAAGATACATTGCCCAAAGAAAAATACGGCATTTTGTGTGGAAAGTTATGTATACGAGATCACCAACTACTAGCCAATCACCAAACTAGCTAGGGTTAGTCTGAATTTTACGTGATTGCCCTTGGGCTCAAGAGTTTTGGCTTAATCCCTCTGCAATGGCAGCAGCAAGGATTGCTTACTGGGAACCTATTGCTGCATCAACATTAATTTTAGTGAGCCCTTGATCGGTTTGCTCCAAGTGGATTGTGGTCTTGGAGGCTTGATCAGCGTAAGAGAGGTTCTTGATTTTTTGTGTTCAGCAAAAAGCTTAAGGGAGTCTCAAAATTAACTCACCTTGGCTTGGATGATTGGTGTTTTTTTCAAATAGCACTTCATTTCTCATCTTCCAGACCATGTCACAAAGAAGAGCCCCATAAAGTGTAAAATCCTCCCTTTGGTGACATATTCCCACTACATGGATTTAGTAAGAACTGAATGAGTTCTTTAGAATTGGACAGACCCAAGCATTCCACCCTTAAACCCCACAGGCTATTGAACCAAAGAGTCCTTGTGATTGTGCAGTCAATATACAAATGGGAAATAGATTCTTGCTTCGAATTGCAAAGATGGCACATATCATCTATATTGCCCGAGACATTTAGCTACTATTATCCATCTGTGAAGTGAAAGAAACTAAGATCATATAGGTAAATGGATAACCCCAGCAAAGCCATTTTGTGACGTTAAATATAGACCAAAGCTATTTGGGGAATCCAGGTAGTGGCACTTTAGGAATTTACTGATTCCTTCCAATTTACTATTTTTTGGTAGGACTGTGTTTAATATATGCTACTGACATTTTTAATAAGAGAGAAAAATGGAAACAAAAGTTTCCTATTCTCTTAATATATAGAAATTAAATAAGACAATGTCATATCACAGCGATTAAGATAAGTAAATAAGGTACATACACAACATAATTCTCAAAAACAGCAAAAAAAAAAAATCTCATGGTGGTATGCCATGAATGAAATGCCCAAAGATTGGATTTCTCATCTCTCCCTGTTTGATAGCATGATAGACAAGACTTGAATCACCTTCTGCATAATATCATGAAAGCCCACTTCCCTGGCAAAGATGAGTCCAGTTTCCATAGCCAAAGCTTCCACTACTTCCGCTTATAACGCCCCTTGCACTCGTTTGGACATAGCAGCTAGCCATTAAACCCCCCACTTGAGTTTCGTATACAACATCAATCCCTGAAGTTTGGTCCTTATTGAAAATTCTATATTCTTCCTCATGGATCACCTTGTTTTTATTTTTCCTTATTGCCCAAGAATTGCACATTAGTTTCTCTACTAGCTTCTTTGAACCTGTGTTTCTTTGGTGGGTTACTACGAATTACCATTCCAACTTTAGCATTATGCTCTCCAATCCTTCAGCAGTAAGAAATAAATCAGATAAGGAGTTTTTCTGAGGCGCCCTAACAAACTTATCTCCGCTAAAGTAGTAAATTACTTTCACAGCCTCTAAGTAATGACGCCAACATTTGGTGTTGCAGCCACTGCATCACTTTGGCTTTTCTTCTCTGCCCATCAAGGTCTCATATAGGACCTGTGATTAATCAAAACAAATTGAATAGTCAACATATATGATAATCATAAACCCAACTAAAATTTCTCGATCATGCATAAGAAAACTCTAAACAAAACTTATACCATTACAAATCTGTTATCGCGCTCAAAAAGGGAACTTGCTCTTTGGATGACAACTCCGTAACAGGCCATCTATGAGAGTTGTGCAATTTTGTAATAATCGAGCGCCACATAAATGCAAATGCTTAATATTTGATATTGAAGGAATGTCTTCTTCAATTACTTTAGTTGATACATGGTCAAACTGTAATATCAAAACAATTAACGATTCAGTATTTTTGCAAAAAACAGTTTGAACTTAATACCAGTTATGTTAGAGATATATTAAACCATTTGTATAAGCCCAAACCCATCCCACTTAGTGTGCAAGATAAGTCTCTTACTTGTACTAAAAATCTAGGGTTTAGACTACTATATATATTCATGTTGGGTTCATTATAACACAAGATATGTACTACACTCTTATATTAAAGATGTAGTCTTTAAGCGTTTCCTCCATACCTAATGTCCTTGTATTCCTATTTTATGCTATCAAAGCTAATATTCAACCAGTTATAAGCTCAAACTCCTATTTTGAAAAGGTTTCAGATAGTGAATTATCAACTAGAGTGATAGAAATTATAAACATTCTTTGCATATTGAAAATATAATCGAGATATATATACCATTTAGGTTAACAAATTTTTGACAGATAGAACACTAATAAGATTTCATTATTCATCACTTCAAAAGCAATACGTGTTACTTTGTTTTGCTAATTAAATTTCCAGTGGAATCCTAGCCTCCATCAATCTTTGAAGTATTAAGAAAAGAAAGAATACTACCAAAGTAACAAAACCAAATCTGAATTTAATAAAAGGGGGAAAATGGGTATTGGTGTGCCCACCTAACAATAGATCACTAAAACTGAGAACTACAGATTCATTTAACCGTCTGCATACCAGTGGAGAGAACGACAAGTCTAAAACTTGCTGTTGCTGAAACAATTCAAGATATCGTCTGAATTGAAGAAACCATTGCTCGGATAAATGATTGATAGGATGCAGATTATGTTGAATTTCTTGTAGACTTGAAGAATTAACAAGAATTGGTATTGGTAGTTTTGAATGGCCTGTATATGTGATTTTAAAGTGACGGAGATTTTTACAATTAATCTTAAATATTCTTGGGGGCTCATCATAACAGTAACTCAAATCTAACCTCTTCAGTCGATGACTCGAAATCTGTATGGGGCCTGGGCAGGACAAATATGTATCTAAGGTCTTAAGAGCATCCACATCCGGATCTTAAATCCCATCTTATTTTACCATCCCAAAAACCTACTTTATCAATTATACAATACCATTTTACAATACACCCAACATCCCAACTTTTATTTTCCTATTCTACTCATTAAAATAATATTTTTACACAATAAAATAATATAAATTCTACAATAAAATAATATTTAAATTTTATCTATCACTCCTCTCTCTCTCTGAGTATCTGTCCCTCTCTCAACAACCAAACAACCCAATTATCACCGCACCACCACCACCATGCCTACCACGCCACCATGCCCATTGCCCACCAAATCCACCGGAACCAAAAACCCAAACTAAGGAATTGGGAAAAAAAAAAAAAACCACCAGATCACTGCCACATCCAACCCATCTAAACCCAAAAGATAAAACCCACACAAAACCCACACAAAACCCAGATCGGCGAAAGCACAAAACCAGATCGGCGAAACCATTTGACCCACGGCGCCACCAGATCAACGCCGCCACCAACGCCGCCAACATCAATCCATGCCTCACTGCAAAACCCACACAAAACCCACACAAAACCCAGATCGGCGAAAGCACAAAACCAGATCGGCGAAACCATTTGACCCACGGCGCCACCAGATCAACGCCGCCACCAACGCCGCCAACATCAATCCATGCCTCACTGCAAAACCCACACAAAACCCACACAAAACCCAGATCGGCGAAAGCACAAAACCCACCAATCTCCACCGATCCATCATCGGCGACATTGGCAACCCACCAATCTCCACCGATCCAAACCCACGCCACCACCTGACCCATGATTCACCGATACACCGATCCACCGATCTCCATGCCGTGACCACGAACCAAACCCAGCTATAGTGCAAGCCTTGAACGAGAAAGAGAGATGTGAGATGAGAGAAATTTATAGCAGACTGATCTGAGATTTTTTTTTTTTTTTATATGGAAACAAAGTGATCTGAGATAGAGTAGAGAGCAGAACGAGAGGAGGAAGAGAGAGAAAAGAAAGAGAAATAACGAGAGAGGAGAGAGAAATTCCCGGGTTAAATGAGAGAGGAAAGAGAAATGAGAGTATTAAAAAAATTTTTTTTTTTATAACATTCAGCTACAGTACCATCTTACATTTGAGATGGTACTGTAGCTAAATCCCAAATTTGGAATTGGCATATAGCATATGGCCTTCCCATTGTTGGGTAGTTTTGGGGCTTAAATGCCAAATGTTCCTAACATTTGGCATTTAGAAGCCCCAATACTGATGCTCTAAGAAGGGGAAATTTAGAATTAAGCTCTTCAAAGAATTTTTTAGGAAGTTTGAATCTACCAATTTTCAGATCCTTTACATTATTGCATGAAGACATGTTCAAATCCAAATCACCTCTAGGCTTAATGGTATCACCTGCACACACTACAAAAAAAAAAATGACCTATTGCGGCGGGCCAAAACCACACCCGAAGACATAGTTATTAAACTCGGACTAGACGTTGACCTAGTCTATGAGCTAGGTCACTGGTTCAACTAGAGGGTCATCGATTGAACCGCAGGGTCAAATAAAAAATTTTAAAAATTAAATATATATAAAATTAAGTTTGAGAAATCATAACCTGAATATGTAAATTAAAAAAAAAAAAAGAAAAAAAGAAAAAAGAGACATATGCCTAAATTAAACTTGCCATTATAATTCAAAATCAATATTTCATAAGCAATAGCATTAGAAGAAACAAACAAATTAATTTATATTTGTTAGTAAAGTTAAGATTAGCTAAAACCTAAAGCAACAAACAAATTCAAAGCAACAAAATAATCAAAACTCAAAGAAGAACAATGTCACACGATCACACTATACACGACAAAAAAAATAAAAAAATAAAACCAAAGATGCTTAAACTAAAAAGCAATCAAGAAATAAAGTATAAAAAATAAAAAATAAAAATAAAAAAACCTAAACAAAAGAAGATAGTTGGTGGCATAGAGTTATATGGTCATACTTACATGCTAATTGTTGGCCAAGTACATTTGTTTAGACTTCAAAGCATAAAAAAATTTATGCATAATAGCAGCCTGTAGCAGTAGGTTTTGAGAATTGTGAAAACTAAAAAGTGATGGTATACATACAAACTACAAAGTGTGAATTCGTAGGGCAGGGTGTAGGGAACAATGTTTTTTTTGGATTTTTTAAGGTTTTCTCTTGTTTAGATTACCATATTATCATACATTTAAATAAATAAAAAGTCAATAAAGCGGATCTATTAATTTAATTTTACACAATTTACAAACCTAGCCAGGTTAATAAAACCCAACTGGGTCACACGGGTTGCTTAAAATCCACCGGGTTGCATCGGTTTTGACCGGGTCACATACTTTTCCAATCCAGTTGATCACTCGACCCGGTCAATGCGCTAGTCACAGGTCCAACCGGCTAGGCTGGGCTGGGTTTAATAACACTGCCTGGAGTATAATGAAATGTTGCTCCCTCTTCTTATATTCATGGACCCTACCATAAATTTAATGAATGGATTATATTATGAATGTTTCCTCCTCTTACATTCATAGTATTATCCATTCATTAAATTCATGGTAGGGTCCATGAATGTAAGAAGAGAGAGTAACATTCCATTATACTCTGGGCAGTGTTTTCACTGTGCTCTTAAAGTATTTAAGAATTACTCTTCTAATGGATTATTTAAACAATTAATAAATATAGAATAGAATCTAAATTTAATTGGTTTTAAAAAAAAAAGAATCTATATTTAATTAAAATTTATGTGTTAAAAAAAAGAGTGTAAAATTGTGAGAGCACAAAAACATTTTCTGTTTAATATATATTATAGATTATACAATATAAATTTGTAAGTAAGGGTTAGGCCTTAACTCTGTTAAAGTGATGAACATGATTTCAACAGCCAAATTGGTCTAGAGATTATTAAGTAGTGAAATTGTCTTTGGTCTAATGAGGTTAGGAACACTTGAGGAATCTAGACTGGGTACTAAGTTCAGGGGATCGTAAGAGTATGGATAGGTTTAAAAAAGGTCGCCTCTTTTTTGTAAAAAAATCGTACTGGGTGATTAGGAATGGTGCTAATTTTTGGGCATGCTTTATAGTAGGATCGGTAAAGAAAATTCTCAAGGTTAAAGACTTCCTTCTAGGCAATGGGTATGTGGATGTTAGTCAGCTATTCTTTCATGTTCCTCATAAATCATAATATTTTTTAAGTTTTGAAAGTGATTCCCATACAAAGGTGCGTTATATTCTTGATATGAGAGTTTGGTTTGATTCCCCTAATGGAGACTTTTGCTTCAAGTTGGCTTAGCAGCTACCTTATAGTTCCAGTGAGTTGTCTTTTTGTTTCGATGGAGGAAAATGAGTTTGGAAAATCTGAGCTCTTCTTCCTAAACTGAAATATTTTATCTAGCTTTGTCTTCATGATATCATTTTAGTCAAGAAAATTCTTGCTTCTAGAGGTTTGAATCAATACCCTCATTGCCCAACTAATGGCTTAAACATGAAATCTATTTCAAGTTAGCTTTGAGATTTTAAACACTTGTGGGTTCTTATTTTGGATAGTACCCAAGCCCAAGTGGAATCAAGGATCCTGGGCCCCCAAAGAGTTCTATACTTGTTGTTTGATGGACTGGGCTTAGTTCACTGTAACTATATTGGGCTGATTACGAACTAAGTTAGGCACAAAACATGGATCCTACAACACATACATATTCATACATACTAATATATGCATATTGTAAAGTAAATGGTGGAGGAACAGTAAAGAAATAAAGAAAAAGCAAGTAAAGACGTCAGGGAACCTTAGAAAAGAGAGTGATACTTCATTATATTGAGTTTTAGTACATTGAACCCTTCTTTCCACTAGAATGTGTCACAAGGTTCAAATAAGTTCAAAAGTCACAGATTTAGATAGTTCTCTATAGGTTTCCAAGACTTGTGAGGTTTGAATCCCATTGAATCCAAGTGTATCCTCTAGTGTCTATCTCAAGATCCCTCACAGTGTTTTTCCCTTTCTCTATTTTTTTGAGATTTAAATGAGTTTGCTAGAGGGTCTTTGTGTTATGATTCCTTATTGCTGAATGAATTTTGCTGATAACTTGATCCCCTTTTATAGTACCTTCCTAGGGTTTATTCCATCCATTTGTTGCCTTAGGTACGAGAACCAATGTTGTGTCAGCAACATTGGTGCCTAGTCCCTTCCTTATTTTCTCACTACATTCTTCTTTTGAAGTTCCCCCGCCCCCAAAAAAAGTCCCCAGCTGACCTTCCTCTTTTGGGGGGTCCTAAGGGCTGACTTTCAATCTTCTCTTTCCAAAGCTTCTAGATAGACCTTGTCAGACCCCACCTTTTGGCTACTTCACCTTTTGTTATTTTCTCTAAATGGGTAGGTTCCTCACTGTCAAGCTGAAAGATGCTTAGTCACCTTCCTTCATGGTTCACCCTTCTGCGTTCCTCGAGGTACCAGGCTGCTTTTTATCAAGTGCTGATTCCTAAGTCATCATTTTTTTCTTGAGTCATAGGCGGTTGATGGGACATGCCTATCTTCATTCCTTGTGTCCATGAGCATGCTCCCTTAAGCTGTCCAAATCCTAGCTAATCCTTTCTTGCATTTCCTGAGGATCTCTCTGGTTCTGGCAGTCCCAAGGTATCTTGGTCCAGTCCATTTTTGGACTCCCCAGGGAACTCTCCTCACAAAGGCTAGGCTAAGCTTCCTTTTTCTTTTTTCTTCATTTTTTCTAAGGCCCCAAAGCTTGCCCATTCATGGGTTTAGGCTTCCTCTTGCTTAATTTAGGTGGGCCTTAGTTGGAGGATTGGGCCTTGCCTATCTTTGAGGGCCCCTTTAGTTTTAGATTTCAACACTTGTGATATTTTGGACCTTAACATTTAGCCCCCTGAGCTCGTGGATTGCCTACAGCCCACGCGTGAGTACGCAAGATTTTGGCCCCTCTAAGACTCTTTTATTGTTGTTGTGGGTGGGTGGTACCTTTATTATCTTTAGGATCCTTTTCCTTCTTATTCTGGGATCTTGATCCTTCACATTGTCCTCTGGTGCCCTGATCCCACGTATCCCACTTCTTTTGTAACTCCTTCTCTTTTCAGGGAACGTGGCAGTTGAGGATTAAGTGTCTAGGTAAGTTTCTTCCTCTTCCTTTTACATTTCCCATAACTCCCATTAATAAATAACAAATAACCTCCCTATAAAATTGAATTTTGGCAACTAAAGCATTTTTCTATGCTTCATCTTCTTTACTCTTTCTTTACGCCATTATTGTTGTCATCTTAATCCTTTCTTCCAAGCACATTTTCCCTTTTTTTATACCAAAAATCCTCTCGGTTCACTCTATTTCTCTCTTTGCTTCCTCTTTTCGTCGTCTTCTTTTGTTTCCAATTCCCTTTTCTTTTGCTACACTGTGTTTTTTCATGGCTTCCTCTTCTTCTTCACGAAAAAGGAAGGAGCGTTCACCTACTCTTACTAAGGGTGAGAGCTCCTCAGTAGGGTTAGCACAAGGTGAGGGGCAGGAAGTCTCAGATTGCCTAGCCTTCCCTCTACGAGACCCTTGGTACACCCTCAACCTATTCTTCCCTCAGGTTACTCATGGTGATGCTCCTTCTTCTCCTCATGCCTGAGTGTTTTTTGGTCAATCTAGGTTCACCAATTCTGCCTAAGTTCTAGACCTAAGAGAGATTCTAGACCTTCAAATCAGGCGAGGATCCCGAGAGGCAGTTCTTATCTTCTTTGATTTCGTTTTAGGGAGGATCACTAGTTGGGCCAGTTGGGTTGGATAAGGAGCTATCTGATGGGGACATTACCGATTTCCTAGAATGCACTGGGATCTTGAAATCAGTGGTGATTTCCAAGAACTTGGAAGGATTAGGGATGCCAAAGGTCTTAGACATCTGGTGCACCGTTGGTCTCCCTCTTTACATACGTTTTTCTTTTCTATAGGTGAACTTACCATCACTCTAGAGGATGTGGTCAATAATTTCCTCCTCCCAATGTTTGGTGATGAGAGTCCCTTCAACATCCAACTTTCCACTGGCTATCTCACAGTTGAGGAGCGACTATTCAAACATTTTGGTGGACGTATCGCTTCTTCTGGAGGCAAGCCAGCTAGGATGGGGAAGTGGGTAGCAACCCTTTCTAAGGAAAAGGATAAATCTGTCAGAGAGGTTGGGTTCTTGGCACTGTGGTTGAGAAAATTCCTCTTCAGCGAGTTTCCCGACTATGGAATCAAGTCCACGTTCTTTCCTTTAGCCATCAAGCTGGCCCAAGGTACCAGGTATCTTTTAGCCCTCATGTTCTTGGGTCATGTTTATTCTCAGATAGACTTGCTTCATAGTGATGAAATTGAAGGTAACTCCTACTACACCATAACTTCGTCTCTGCATTGTGCTATTCTTCAAGTATTTGTGTGGGACCGTTCTCATGTCACTTTGGCGAAATGTAGGAATTTAAAGTATGTGAAAGCTAAATTTCAAGGATCCCTAGATGTTATCAGGGGGTTGTGTGGTAGCTCTACTGATGGTCACTCCATCATTTTTCATTGGTCCAACATGAAGTGTGGGAGTGTCAACCTCATAGAGCTATTTGATTAAAGGGGGCATTTGAGCTAGCATTCTCCCTAGGAGTTTGGTCCTAGATTTGCTTGTAACTCTGTCCTATCTTCCTTCTTAAACTAGGGCATACTTTTGACTTACGCTGAGGAGATGAAAGCAGCTTGGCATACCTTGCTTGCACCAGCCCCTCGTGGCTCCTAGTTCCTTCAATAAGTGGCCCTAGGTACATTCACTATTCTGCACACCAGGTACTCAAGCAGTTTGGCTTTGATCAGGATATCCCGCCGGTGTTTAAAGAGGTGGTCCCTTTTCTCCCATCTTTGGATCTATTCCTAAGGCTTCAAGCCTTTTCTTACTAGTCACAGAGGAGCCCCCAGTTTGTGGTGCCAAGTTCCCAACGGGCAGTTTTTGCTTCAAATGGTTTTTCTACTTATTGGAGGAGGGTTCAGAAGTCTTTCTTGGACTTTGTTGATTCAGGTACAATTGGGAAAACCCCTAACCCCGATCTCTTCTCTTCACCTTCTTATAACAAGTGCTTGGTCCTCCCTACTGCTGGCCTTGTCTCTAGTGTGCCAATTAAGAGAAGGGTAGTTAAGGAGATTGGTACTTCAATTCTTGTTGGTAAGGGTAAGGAGAAAAAGATCAAGAAGGAGACAGTAAAAAAAATCTAAGGCTGAAGAAGGTGTTGTGGGCACTGCAGTTGGTCAAGGTACCAAAAAGAGGAAGATAGGTTCAACTCGTAAGCAGCTTGGTATTTTCAAGGACCCTAGGGAAGTGGACCCTGCTGCTAAGAAGGAGGTCAGCCATCCTCCCACCCCAAATATCAAAGTGAAGACTAAGGTAAAGACTTTTATCCTTCAGATTATTGTGGGTTCCCTTCAGGGGATCTCTTCTATGGCTGTTACTTCTTCAACCCCAGGTTCTTCGGGGTACACTGCCATTGTTCCCTACTCTCCCTAGGGACCTTCTGGGTGTACTCGTAGTAAGCAGAAGACTGCTATAGATTCTGTAGAGAGAAAGAGAGAAAAGGGCAAGGCCTCATTCCTTCATCTCTCATAGTTGATCCTTATCTTTCCATTTTATTATGTGGTCTTTTTTTCTTTTTCTTTTTTTGATGGGTAATTTCTGTTTTGCAGTCTAAATGCAAATTTGATCCTAAGGGAGTAAACAGCCCCTCCTCCGGTGATAATGTGGTATGATACTTTTCCATTCCTCCCTTCCTCTTTCTTTGTTTATTTTATATATATATATATATATATATATATATATATATATAGGCTTGTCTATTTTTGCGGTTGGATTTTCATTCATCCTCCTTTTCTTCCCTTTTCCTATTGGTGGAAGTATCTCTCCCTGTGACTGGTGGTACTTTGTAGGAGGAGGTGGTGGCATATCAGCCCCCAGCTATTTTCAATATGAAGAAAGAAGTTTCGAGTGGTGAAGTGGCTGGGGAAACTGAGTAGGTTCCTAGGGTAGTCAAAGATGTTGAATCTATGCAGGCTCCCGTCCCCTTAGTTTTTTAGGATCCTGGGCCCATTCAGACCTCTGTCCCTGAGGATCTCGCATCTAGGCAGACTCCCAATCTGGCTAAAACTGTGATTGTTGAGCAATCTTCTAAACCCGTGGTAATTAAAGAATCTATTAGGGCCACAACCTCATCCACGGGAATAGGTAGGCCTTATCTTGTCCTTCATTCCCTCCTGAATTCGTGTGCATCTACGTTATTCATCTATCTTTCCTTCCCCATTTTTTTTAAATGCTGCTTCTCTTTTCAAGGCCAAGCCACTACTTAGAATGCCCTTGAAGCTGATCCTATGTCGGAGACAAAAGCCTTTGAAGGTGTTTTTATCTTTCGGAAATCTGTCTCTTTTCTTTTCTCCCTTTTTGCTTCAATCATGGGTTAATCCTCTACGCCCTTTCCCTCCTTTAGTGATTTTACCAAGGTTTCCTCTCATTTCTTTCAACGTGCCATGTGCTTTTCTGCGTCCCTTTAAAAGTCAGAAGGGCAAGCAGGTGATTCTCCCACAATGGCTGAGGCGGTAACCTAGGTTTAGGAGGAAGCCCTGCTGTAGAGAACTAGTATTTAATCTTCATCATTTTCTTTTCTTTCTTTCCCCTTTCTTGTGCCTTTCCTTGCTTCATGATCCCATTAACCTTACAGATGTTGATACGGGCACCAAGGAGCCCAAGCTTGTGACTACTGAAGAAAACAAAGGACCCCTCCCCACTACTCAAGCCGTTGAGGTTCAAATTGAGATCCCCCAAACCACTTCATCGCTCGGTCGCCTTTCACTTCTTGAGGAGGACACAGCAATGGAGGAAACCCTAGAGATGACTATTTCAGATCTTGGCGCAGGGATCCCTGCCTTCCTGACCTGTTTTGATTCCCTAGAGTTCAACAACCTTCTTATAAGTCACTTTCATCGCTTCGGGCCACCTTGTGCCAACTTCCTTCGATTCTTTGTGCTTGCTGAATGTTTGCCTCTCTTAGAAGGGTTGCTTAGAGTTCACAGAGACTTCACCAGTAGGTTTAGAGGAGATGTGTTCTTGGGAAATATTCTAATGAAACTTCTCTGTGTTGTGCTAGTTTCCTTGAAGAGCACCTCTCTTGATTCTTTATTTGAGGAGAGACTTCTGGAATGGAGGTGGGTGGTATAGGACCTCATGAAGGCAAAGCTCAATCTCTCCTTCTTGCTAGAGTACCTCAGGTCTATGGCCCCTGCTCTTTTTCAAAGGAATATTTTCAAGGGCCTTAATGTGGAGATTGTTGTTATTGAAAAGGCTCTAACTCATGCTCATAAGGTGCTACAAGATCTGAAGATTAGAAAGCAGCAGGCCTTCTCCTCTCTAGCTACTTCCTCTACTTTTGCAGTTTCTCAAGAGGGCCTTTTACTGGTTGGTCTTATGCCTTAATTTCTTCTTCTTCTTCTTTTGGAACATGTGAACTTTAATGGCTTCTTACTTCCAGTAACATGTACTTCTTTTCCTTTTCTGTATGCTACCTTTCTTACCTTTGTTTTTTTTGAAACTAAGTCCTGGAACATAGTTCTTAAGGATTTATTTTGTGGCAGGTCATGGGCTAGGTACTTAGTGTTTATGCTCCTACATAGGTCTTGGGCTAGGTACTTTGGATACTTATCCTCATCCAAGTCCTAGGTCATGGACTAGGCGAGCTTTTTTGTGACAAGTCCTGGGCTAGGTACTTAGGAGGCTTGTTGTCCATCCCCAGTCCTAGGCCATGCACTTGGATCGACTCTGGGGCAAGTCTTGGGCCATGTACTAGAAGAAGATTTAAAAAAAAAAAAAAAAAAAATTAAGTATTGGCCCAAGTACTCAGCTAGGGTCTTGGCCGAACTCAGGCCGTATTGAATAGTATATGTAGGATTATTAAGCATAATTGTAGAAATGCATGTGATGGGTGCCTAAAACACGATCATGACTTACTAAAAAAAAAAAATTCAAAAGAAGATTTCTTTGGAATTCATCATAATGACTTAAAGACATTGAAAAGAAGTGGGCCTACCATAGGGCGACCTTTTCACATAGATTATAAAAAGGGGTACTAAATAAGGTACTTGGCAAAACAAGCATAGGACAAAAGATATTGAGTGATAATAACATAAAGGGTGATGGAAACACTTAGCGAGATGAAGGATGACAAAAAATCCCTGGTGTACCCCGAACTTCACTTGTAGTATTGCTTTAACCATTTTCCATTTATGGGATGTGTTATGGAGGTCCCATCCACCTTTGCTAGGTAATAATATCCATTGTCATAGGTGTCTTTAACAACGTAGGGGCATTCTAACTTTGGAGTGAACTTTGAGGGTCCTGGGATATTCTTCCTTACGTGTTATACTACCCTCAATACTAGTTGCCCTTCTACGAAGATCCTTGGGTATACTGCTTGTTCATATGCCTTGGTCATTTTCTGCTGGTACCTCTAGCTTATCCTCCTTGCAACTTCTCGTTTCTTCTCTAGTCCTTCCAAGTCTACCAGACTTTACCTGGCGTGTGTGTCATCTGTATCTCCCTAGATCTCCTCAAGTATGACTCCTGGCATGTGTGTCATCTGTATCTCCCTAGATCTCCTCAAGTATGACTCCTGGCGTGGGAACAATTAACTCTACTAGGCTGATGACCTCCGTCCCATAAATAAGGGAAAACAATGAAAATCCTGTAGCTATCTTTAGGGAGCTTCTGCATGCCCAGAGTGTATCTGTTAGGTGGAAGCTCCATTTTCCCCCATACTCATATTTATTTATTTATTTATTTATTTTCAGGATCTTTAATATCACCCTATTAGTAGCCTCAGCTTGGCTATTTCCCTATGGATAATAAGGCGTGGATCTCCTGTGTTTAGTTTGGTATCCCTCCAATAAGCTCCTCACATCCTTGTTTACGAATGGGGAACCATTGTCATTGATCAGCCTCCTAGAGATCCCAAATTGCGTGATGATTTGCTCACGAATGAAGTTTGAAACTGCTGCTTTGGTGGCCTTCTTTAAAAGGATGGCTTCTACCCATTTTGTAAAGTGTTTAGTGGCTACTAGGATCCATATGTGGCCATTGGAAGGTGGGTTTATGGGCCCTATGAGGTCAAGTCTCCAAGTATGGAAAGGCCACGGGGTAGTCATATCTTGTAACGTGTTTGGGTGAGTGTGTATGGCATCCCCTAGTACTTGACATTCATGACATATTTTAACTAGCTCCTTAGAATTTTTCTTCATCATGGGCTAGTAATATCCCAATTGCAGAAGCTATTTATGAAGCCTCCTCTTTCTTCGGTGACTCCCACATTCTCCCGAGTGAACTTCCTTCACTGTTTCCCTGGCCTCCCTGGGCCCTAGGCATCTCAGGAGATCCTCGTTGTACCCTCTTTTGAACAAGATCCCATTCTGCAAAAAATATCGGGCAACTAGCTTCTTGAGTTGGTAAGCCAGCTTCCTGTCAGTTGGCAGGATCCCTTGAGTCAGGTATCCCACGAATGGGGTTCTCTAATCTTCTGCAACAAATATTTCATAACTTTCTTTTTTGTCCACTGAGAGTTGGCAATTTTGACACTTTTCCTGTACAATGACAGCGTCTTTGCTCATGTTAGGCTAGTAGTACCCCATGCGCTGCATTCTCTTGTATAGACTGACTTTTTCCCGACCCCATAGGCCTGGTTGTGTAATTCCTCTAGTTTCAACTTTCCTTCCTTCTCACTGATGCATCTGGACAAGATCCCTCCAGGCAGCCTTCTGTACTACTCCCCTTCTATCAAAATGTAATCTCTCAACTCTTTAATACTTCCCCTATGCTCTAACTTTCCCATTTCTCTCTTCATCTCACTCCTTCAATCTTCTTTATTTGGTTTCTTTGAGAACATCCTTTTGAGAGTTTCTATCAAGGAAGTCAATACCGTATCGAAGGCTGTACCGGTTTGGCCAGCTGTACGATATATTTTGGGTACTGATCAATACCAGTGTACCGTTTTGGGTTTACCGCTATTTTTTACCATTTTCTACAATATACAAAGTTATAATGATTTTTTTTTTTATAAACATTTAGTTATAATGATTATTTGGTTATTTTTTGAGAAAAAAAAAAAGTAAATAAAGAATACTCTTCAAGAAAAGTGTCTACTCTAAAATCTGAATCAACAAAAATAAAAATATAAAATTCTCAACTCATTAAAATCAAATGTCTACTCACTGTCACGTCATCTAGTTCAAGTCTTAGCATTGACTTTTTAAAATTAAAGGTAATTTAAATAAATAATGAAAGAAGCCAACTCATTTCCCACTAAAATTACGGTTTCTAAGCAATCTGATATATTTTTCCAATCAATCTAATAAACTTCTTTCCAGTCCTTTACTTTTTCTTCCTAACCCACTTCTCAATTTTCGTCTCTTCCTCTCCCCACTTCCCTGTCTGTGTCTTCCCTAGTTCTTCAAAAATCTGTAACAACAAAGTCTCTCTTTTACAGGTTTGGTCTTTCATTCACTCTACCTCTTTCTCTCTCCCAAAAGTGGAATTTCTGGTTTTGTAAGTTTAAAAAACCAAAGTGTTCACCGGTTACCTTTTGCATTTTTCTTTCATTTTTCTCCTTCTTTCTGCTAGGTTTTCTTGGCTTACTTAGATTTGCATTTCATGTTTCGGCTCGGTATCCATTTACCGGCCGAAACAATAGGAATTCGCCGGTATGGTCGGTATTTTTTTGGGTACAAAATAGGGGGTGTACCTATACTGGTGCACTAGCTGGTACGGTATATACCGGCCATACCCACCAGTACGGTACGATATTGACTTCCTTGGTTTCTATGATGGAGCTTTGCTGCTTGCATACCCTTATTAGGGTTCTTTCTTCCTTAAAAGGCACCTAGGATCCCAGGGTGGCCAGTGCGTCAGCGAACCAGTTTTCATTTTTCTGGGTGTACTTCACACTAAAGGTCTGGAATTTCCCTTCTACCTTCTGTGCCCAAGTTTGATAAGATGCCAGGCTTTATTCCCTTAATGCAAAGTCTCCTTTGACTTGAGAAACTACATGGTTAGAATCTCCCAGCACTCTCATATGCTTGATCCCCATACCAAGTGTTATGGCTAGCCCAGTCAAGTACGCCCCATACTCAGCGGCATTATTTGGGCAAGGGAACTCAATTTTGAAGGATAATGGCACGGTGTCCTCATTTTCATAGCTCAGCACAACTCCTATGCCATTTGAGGCTGCCATTGCTGACCCATCAAACCTCATAGTCCACTTCCTTTCTAGGAGCTCTATCACTACCACTTCTCCTAGGATTTCCTCGTTTAACAGGTATTCTTCTTCTCCAAGGAACTAGACTAGCAGATCTACTATAGCCTAGCTCTTGATAGCCTTGGGGGTCCTTAAGCCAATATCATATTGAGATAGCAGCACAAGCCATTGTGCTACCCTTTTGATCAACAAGGGCTGATGGAGGAGTGCCTTTATAGGATAAGACTTTGTTACTATGAGGATTTGATGGGCTAAAAAGTAACGTTTCAACCTTTGAGATGCATAAATAACCACCAAACATGCCCTCTTTATCTTGGGATACCTTGTTTCCATATCTTTTAAGGCCCTGCTCACATAGTAAATAGGCTCTTCATTTCCTTTGTCATCTTTTTAGGCCAGCAATGCCCTTATGGCTTGAGAGTTAGATGCTAAATATAACAGCAGAGGCCGCCCACATATTGGCACTTGTAGGGTAGATGATTCATGATCTGCTGGATCCTTTGGAAGGCTTCCTGTTGTTCAGGCCCTCAGGTGAACTTAGCTCCCTTTTTTAACAGTTTGGTTAGTTCACTTATGACCGAGGCTAGACCTGGTACAAACCTTCTGATGTAGGAGATCCTTCTTAAGAAACTTTTGAGCTCCCTAATTGTTGTGGGCTTCTTCATGGTTGCTATGGCAGTGGCTTTGGCTAGATCTACACTTATGCCTCTGTGATGTACCAGGAATCCGAGGAACTTTCCAGCAGATACCCCAAAGGCACATTTTAGGGGGTTCATGAGCAGCTTGTACATCTTGCATCTTTCAAAAACTTGTTTGAGGACTTGGAAGTGTCCTGCCTTGGTCTTTGATTTCACAACAATATCATCTACATAATGTTCCATCTCTTGATGCATCATATTATGAAAGATGGCTATCACAGTACGCTGGTACGTGGCTACTGCATTTTTAAGGCCAAAAGGCATCATAGTATAATAGAAGTTTCCAATCGGGGCCCTGAATGCTGTTTTCTCGGTATCTTTAGTAGCCATCCAGATTTGATTATATCCACTATACCCATCCATGAATAAGAACATAGAACTTCCTGTAGCTAAGTCTACGAGGAGATTAATGTTAGGTAAAGGAAATTTATCCTTTGGACATGCTTTGTTTAGGTTGCGAAAATCCACGCAACATCAGATTTGGCCATTCTTTTTCTTCACAGGAACTATGTTGGAAAGCCACTTAGGATGTTGGATAGGCTTAATGAACCCTGCCGCCAGCAACTTATTGGGTGATTTGAGCTTCTATCTCGGTATGGAAGACTCTGGTTGGTTAGATTATTGGCTTAGTCCCTGGATCTACATTGAGGGAATGGACCACCAGCTTGGGATCTAGGCAAGACATCTCATCATATGTCCATACAAACACATCTACATATCTTTTCAGTAATCCCACTACTTGCTTATTTTCCCTTACTGATAACTGGTTGCTGATAAAAACAGGTCTTGGAGGTCCTGGGTTAGCCCTCAGGTTTACTTCTTCTAACTCCTCTTTGGGTTGAATCTGTGCTTCCTTCTCCACATTCTCTAGGATCTCCTTTTGAGCCATCATGTAGTCTGGTGATCTGGGACCCTCCTGCAGAATGCATTCAAGTCCTACGTATTTTCATAAGCGATATATCAACCTACCTTCAGGTTCTTGAACTAATACACATTCCAGGATCTTGAGGAACTATCTTCCTTCTTTTGCCTTTTCCTATCTAGGAGGTTCCTTAGGTCATGGGTACCCCCTTCTTCTTCCAAAACAGGTGTGCGGGATACTCATCATCTGGTGCTAACTCATTATAAAACATTGTTTCTACGAAGTTCACTTCTCCTTGATTAAAGAGATTTTAGTTGGCAGGGATCCTTATGGGTCTCCCATTCAGTCTCTCTTTGACACATTGATGGCACGTTGAAGGGATGAGGCAGTGCTTGTGGAACCAAGGTCGCCCCAACAAAATGTGATAAGAAACTTTTGAGTTGATCACATAAAACCGAGTCAGAGCTACTATTAGGCCTACCTTTAAGGCCAATTGCACGTACTCTTCAGTGGATTCTACAGCTCCTCCAAATCCCGTTAACTCCATTGGAGCCCCCAGGATCCTCTTGCCAGGCATGCCAACAGCCTCTAGGGTACTCAAGACGATGAGGTTGAGTGAAGCCCCTGTGTTTATCAGTACTCTCCTGATCTAAACACCATTTATGGTGGCTATCAAATAAAGGGGTCTTCGATGATCCATGTACTCAACCTTCATATCTTCATCTGTGAAAGTTATTGCATTAGTTGTTTCCAGGAAAGCCTGACTCGTATGAGATTTTGCAGTGAAACACTCCACCCCTGAGTCTGCTGCTATGAGGGACTCTGTCGCAATCCTTCTTGCTTCTGGTCCAAATCCTAGTTGGTAGAATAAGGACTTGAACTTGGGATTCTTTTGGAGGGTTCTGATTGTGTTTGGATGGAAGGACCCTTCTGACTTTTCCGTCTCTGCATCAGTCAGGTTCCCATGAATTACTATAGCCACTACCCCCTTTCCCTTGTGATTGGGCAAAGGGTTTATTTGCACCTCTGGTTCCCGTTAGGTATGGTCCAGGGTCCCCTCCTTGAGCTTCTTGTAAAAATTTCTTCAGACGATCCAGGAATCCTTGGTGGAATGCTTGACATAGTTGTGGATCCTGTAAAACAAGGGGTTCTTTCTATCCTCTTCAGTAGGTGGCCTTGACATGGTGATTGGCTTGACAACTCCATCTCCAATCCTCTTATCTAGGACATGGTTCAGCTCCTCCATAGTACATGGGATCACAGATGGTTCCGTAGTCACTTTTCCTTTAGGCTTTTTCCTCTTTTCTCCTACCAAAGCTGCCTTGGCTTAGGAAACTGATACCCTTTTTGTTTTTATGGTTAATGTTGTCCTTATGTTTCTTTGTAGCAAGTCAGTAAATTGGGTTATGCATAAGTTCTTCAGATTAAGTCTGTAAACAAAGAGCATGTTGGATATACAGGTCTCCACGAGCTCTTTTTCTTCATGGTTTCCATAACAGTCTAGGGAGACATTTCGAATCTTTCAAAAAATTGGATATGATCCTCCCCAGGCCTTTGCTTTACCATCTAAAGGTTTTGAAAAGTGACTTTATCCTCACCTGGGTAGTACTTTGCATAGAATCTCTCCATCATCTCATCCCAAGTCTTGATGGACCTAGGCCTCAAGGTGGTGTACCACGTATATGCTTTGTCCACTAGGGACTTAGTGAATATCCTTAAACATAGTTCTTTATCCCTTACATAAGGATCCATGGTATGAATAAATCTACTCATGTGCTTTATAGCACTCCCATTCCTCCCATCAAATGAGTGGAATTTTGGGAGTTTATATCCTTTGGAGTAAGGCTTGCCGAGGAGTTTTACTGGGAATGAGGGATCCCGAGAAAATTACTTGGGGACCCTCGAGAGCTTCTCCCTTTCTTGTTCAAGAAAGGCATTTACATCTACTAAAGTGAGATATTAGGGACTGGTTCCCCCTCCTATTGCTAACCCTCATTCTGGTTGGACCCTTTCCTGGTTGACCAAGGGAAGGGCATTGTCTCTAATCTCCTGGGTTCTTCCTTCTTTAAGGAGAATGATCTACTGCTGGAGGTCCTTCATCATCTCTGCCATTCAGACCATGGGATCTGACTCTCGCATCTCGCACCTTTGCCTTAAGACAACTTCGTGTTCTACTAGGGTTACCTCATTCCTCTACCTAGAAGCCACTTCATTTTCTCCCATAGGCTTTGATGCCGTAGGTGGCAGGTTAGTACCCTTACTGTTCCGTGGCCTTGGAGCCATGCTTTGTGAAGTAACTACTTCTTCCTTCTTCTTTGCCCAGTCTCCAGTGGAGTCACCTTAAAATGTGGGTTCTTATTTTGGACAATACCTAGGCCCAAGTGGAATCAAGGATCTTGGGCCCCCAAAGAGTTTTGTAATTGTTGTTTGATGGACTAGGCTTGGTTCACCGCAACTATATTGGGCTGATTACGAACAAAGTTATGCACAAAACGTGGATCTTACAACACATACATATTCACACATACAAATATATGCGTATTGTAAAGTAAATGGCCGAGGAATAGTAAATAAATAAAGAAAAAGCAAGTAAAGATGTCATGGATCCTCAGAAAATAGAGTGATATTTCATTATATTGAGTTTTAGTACATTGGACCCTTCTTTCCACTAGGATGTGTCACAAGGTTCAAATAAGTTCAAAAGTCACAAACTTAGATAACTCTCTATAGGCTTCCAAGACTTGTGAGATTTAAATCCCTTTGAATCTAAGTGTATTCTCTTGTGCCTGTCTCAGGATCCCTCACAGTATTTTTCCATTTTTTCTATTTTTTTGAGATTTAAAGGAGTTTTCCAGAGGGTCTTTATGTTTTGATTCCTTATTGCTGAATGAATTTTGTTGATGGCTTGATCTCCTTTTATAGTACCTTCCTAGAGTTTTTCGTGTACCATTGATTCCCTTTATTTGCTGCCTTGGGTACCAGAACCAATGTTGTGTCAACAACATTGGCGGCTAGTCCCTTCCTTATTTTCTCACTACATTCTTCTTTTAAGGTTTCTCCCCAAAAAGTCCCCAATTGACCTTCCTCTTTTGGGGGGTCCTATGGGTTGACTTTCAATCTTCTTTTCCCAAAACTTCTAGATGGACCTTTTCAGACCCCACCTTTTGGCTGCTTCACCTTTTGTTATTTTCTCTAAATGGGTAGATTCCTTCCTGTCAAGCTGAAAGATCCTCAGCCACCTTCCCTCATGGTTCACCCTCCAGCGTTCCCCGAGGTACCAGACTTCTTTTTATCAAAAGTTGATTCCTAAGTCATCAGCTTTTTTTTTTTTTTACTTATAGGCGGCTGATGGGACATGCCTATCTTCATTCCTTGTGTCCATGAGCATGTTCCATTAAGCTGTCAAAATCCCAGCTGATCCTTTCCTACATTTCCTAAGGATCTCCCTAGTTCTAGCAGTCCCAAAGTATTCCCTTTTTGGGCTCCCCAGAGAACTCTCCTCACAAAGGCTGGGTTAAGCTTCCTTTTTTCCTTTTTCTAAGGCCCCAAAGCTTGCCCATTCATGAGTTTGGGCTTCCTCTTGCTCATTTTAGTTGGTAGATTGGACCTTGCCTATCTTTGAGGGCCCCTTTAGTTTTAGATTTGAACAAATTGGGCATTTTAGGTACTTGTATATCCTCGTTTGTCCTTTTTGAGGTTTTTCACATACCTTTATTGAGTTGGATGCACTTGTTATGGTTTTGTTGTCTCTACTCTATCCAAAGTTCATTCCACTTAGTCCCTTGTGGATAATTACAAATTTCTAATATGAATGATCCACTTACGCACAGGTCAAGCATGTATTCACTATTCAGGAAAGCAAACAAGTGTATGTAGGGTCGTCCATCCCACTTACTCGTACCCACTCTGCTACAACCTAATCCGATTGCTCCGGCAGTCGAACGCAGGTCTCGAGCTCCAAGACCCGACGCCGGTGGGTTGGTTTCGAGTCCCTTCCTTTAAAACCAGTTAAACCCGACCCTCCCAAAGAGAGAAAGATACCTGCGAATTCTCAAGCTTTTTGACGAGTTTTCTAGCATGATTTGGCCGATTTCGGCAATCAAAACAATTAGATCCGGTATAGATACACCAAATTCGGTGATTCTGGGCACGATTTAGGGGAAAAATCATCGGATTTGACGAAATCTCTGCTAGATCTAGCTAAATCTGATTGGATCTTGGACGAATCAGGCAAGATCTCGCCAATTTTTGGCTTTTTTCAGTGGTTTCCGGTGGGTTTCGGCTTCATCTAAATCCGATGCTCACCCGACTGGAAACTGACCCGTGAAACTCGACCCTTTTACGGGTCGGTTGCGGGTTGGGCACCTGCCTACCTGATCTTCAGCAGGTCGGTTGTGGGTTGGGCACAAACTTGACCCGCTCGACTCGTGGACAGTCCTAGGTGAATGGCTACCTTGGTTGATCTAGGGAGATGACACAGACCGAGGATTTTGTTTTGTTTGAAACTCCCTTACTTTTATTTGTTGTACTATGTTTTTAATAATTTAGAGGACACTAGTCTCAATCTTATTCTTGTTACTTCATAGTTCATGTATCTCCTTAGTCACCAATATTAATGTACATGGAAAATTTTAAAATAAACATAATTAGACTCATACTTTGTAATGATAATTTGTTTTATACTTGTGTGAGCTTAATTATGAATTATATATTTATATGTAATTAACGTAAATATTTCAATATAATAATTACAATCAAATCATAAAATAGGTAATATCTTCTCAAAAAAAAAAAAAAAAAAAAAAAAAAAAAAAAAAAAAAGAGAAAAAATTAGTCGGAGTTACATGAGGAATACACAAGGTGTAA
Source organism: Quercus lobata (assembly GCF_001633185.2). NCBI lineage: Eukaryota > Viridiplantae > Streptophyta > Magnoliopsida > Fagales > Fagaceae > Quercus > Quercus lobata. Next base: position 22,334,289 of record NC_044911.1, on the reverse strand, counting down.
TCTAAGGTATTATGAAATACTAAAGATTAAAATAGATAAAATAAAATTTAAAATAAATAGTAAAAATACTTTTAAATACTTCTAAACTCTCAGTTTTTTTTTTTTTTTTTAATTTTATTTTACAATTGGAATAGTATTTATTTATTTATTTTAAATATTGACAACAGAGTTTTAGTTTTAGTTTTTTCTTAAGAATCAAAGAGTTTTAGTTAAAGTATAACATGTTAATAGTTTTAATATGCATAAAATGAGTCATGGGGTGATTTTATGCCTACAACTTGTACAATACTACTTATGTTTAGGCACATTGGGCCATTTTTATTATTTAAAAAAATAATTACAACATATTATTAAAATATTAATAAAAATTATTTTAAATTACTAAAAAGTTCTAGCAACTTAAAATTGTTTTTGAACTACTTTTCAAAGGGTATCAATTAGCTAAATTGGTATAAATCTTATTATTGGAGATATTTTGGTTCAAATCCTGTCATCAACTTAATGTGCATTTGAGAATGACTTTTAAGCCGGAGTATAGCTTATTACGTGCACTATTTGCAAGTCCCATATGAGTTCTCTAAGAAAAAAATTTATTTTAAGCTTCAATTAATTTTTTCTATCATTACTACAAGTCCCATTTAGCTTGTTTATGGTAAAAAAAAAAGTTGCTATTTTTCAAGCACCACTTCTTGATGCAAACAATACAATAAGTTTATTTTATTTAACTTTTAAGTTTTTAATTTTTATCCACACTACTTTTAACAAAAATATAGATACACTGAATAGACACTATTAATAGTATCTAAAAATTACCCAAAAAGATAAGAAACAGAATAAGAAAAAAAAATGTACAAAGCAAACTCCGATCGGTATATGGACATGTTTGGATAAGTAATTCTTAAGTACTCTCACATCATGAAAATAATATTTTCTTCATTCACATTTATAATAGCGTCCATCCTTTAAATTTATGTTGAAATTTATCATAAATATGAGATAAAGAGTGAATATCGTTTGATCTTATCTAAGAAGTTTGCCGTAAGACAATTAATAGACACACTAGTGGGTACTGGGTAGTGGCCTAGTTGGGTAGTTCAAGGTTAGGCCCATACATTTTTGTATATATCCTTTTCCTATATACAATTACAAACCGATATGGACACGTATGCTTTGAGAGATGGCGGAGATGAAGAGCATGGGAGTGGTGGGCAGCGGTCAAATGGGCTCCGGAATAGCCCAGCTCGGCGCCGTTCACGGCCTCGACGTTTGGCTTATTGACTCTGATCCTCTTGCTCTTTCCAGAGCCTCCAAATCCATCTCTTCCTCTATCCAACGCTTAGTCTCTAAAGCCCAACTCTCTCAGGTTCTCTCTCTCTCTCTCTCTTTAAATTCCTAAGTAAGAAGATTTTTTTTTTTTTTTTTTTTAAGGGTTAACATAATTAATGGGCATGAGTTGAGTCCACATGGAAGACCTATTTTAACTAGGCTGCTCATGCGTTTCTGAAATTGGGTCCTGCTGAATGGAGTTCTTAACATGGCCTTCGATCATAATTTTGTAATGGGTTCCTTTATACTGTGAGTGATCCTCGGTGTTTTCAGGATTTTCAAATAAGACTAATATCAATATGGCATTCAATGATTCAAAATTTTGGGGTCATATGCTGATTTTACATTTACTAGAAAGCATAGTAGCATTTACTTGATACTGAAATTTCACCAGGGCTTTTTGGAAATGTTTACTGGCTTAGTGCCAGGGGAACTTAGAATCCTGACCTTAGTTCCTTTATATGGTTGATGAACCTGACCATATATGAGCTTCTTTAAGAGATTCATTAAATAGGACATCCGGTCTAAAAGTACAAGGGAATGTTCCTTGACTTTGAGTCACTTTTGTTCCAAATTAATTTGGGGGCAGTCCTGCACTACTAACTACTAATGGTACATACCGCTTTTGAAAATTGAAAACAGAAAACTAAAAATACTATAGAAAAATAATTTTTAAATGTGTAAATATTACTATGAAAGATTTGTTAAAAAAAAAAAGTTTGTGGGTTCGTAAACAGTACATAGGACCTAATGAACAGTGTATAAACAGTAAAAACTGACTTCTCAAAAAAAGCTAAAAACTGGGATGAACAGTGTATAAACAGTGAAAACTGACTTCTCAAAAAAAAAAAAAAAAAAAAAAAGGCTAAAAACTGGGATTTTAGGCTGTATCCAAATGGGAATTAAGTGTGAGCTTTTTTTTCTCCCATTGTCTTGAACCAGATAATAAATGTAAGCTTACTTGCACATTTAACCATAGAGGATGTGCCAGGCCGTTGTCGAATATAAAAAAAAGGGTTAAGCTTGTGTCCCATGCATTAGTGCCATTGGACACATTGGGGTTCGGACAAATTGGACGTGTCCAAATCTCAACGTTACTGCACTGGACACAAGCCGTGCCCAAAAAAAAAAAAAAGATGTGCAAGGCCTTTGTTGCTTGTTTATATGCCAAATATGATAATATATGGATACATGGGAATTATTCTTTAGAAGTTGCTCATTTTACTTCCCACCCTTCCCTTGGAGCCAAAAATTTATAAGGAAAAGAAAAATTGTTCATTGTATTTTCTGTTGAGGATACCAAATGCAGGTCCCCATCACATGGTTGGATGATGGACGCCTGCTGCCAGCTGGGTCTAATTGATTTATTTGATCTTATTTAATTTAGAGACTTAGTTTTATTTTCTGTTTGAAACTTTTAGAATAGACCATTCTGCTGACAAATTGAGTTTGAGGTTGCATTGTGGCAGTGACTTCCTTGCAAATCCTTGATGTTTTACCAATATGGATGCTGCACCCAACCCTAACTTACTCTCGTTTAGATTGCAAATCCCATTGAGCTTGTTTCTTTTTAGGATTAGAGGGATTAAACCATCTTCTTGGCTCAGCTGTCTTTGCATTTTACAAGATTGTAAGGACAGAATCACGTTTATATGATAAAACAAAAAGGGGGAAGTTCCAATGGTTGGTTGTAGATTCATGCAAGTTTATGCTGTTAAAAAATTACAATTTTGACAAAACTTGTTAAGAACAAAATTTGTGGGGATCGAGGGATATCTAGGTGGTTCCAGCACTTCTTGTGGTGATTCGGCATGGTGGTTTGAACCCAAAAAAAATTGTTACCAAGATTTTTCAATTCTATTCATCAATAAAAAAACATTTTGATTCTACTTAACAGGCAGCAGGTACAAGTGCCTTGAGACGATTGCAGTGTACAACAAACTTGGAAGAGCTTTGTTCAGCTGATGTTATCATTGAAGCTATTGTGGAATCTGAAGATGTGAAAAAGAAGTTATTTCTTGAACTAGATAAGATTGCAAAAAGTTCAGCTATTTTGGCATCTAATACAAGTTCCATCTCCATTACTCGTCTAGCATCTGTGACTAGCAGACCCCACCAGGTTATACTCAGAATATGTTTCCTTGGGCTGAATTATGATTAAATATCTGATAATAATTGACTTGCTTAAGTTCAAGCAGAGTGTTCTCTTTCTTTAACTGTTTATACTTATTTTACTACACAAGAAATCTGATTAGTTCAAACCAACATATTATTGCCTTTGCAGGTGATTGGCATGCATTTCATGAATCCTCCTCCTATTATGAAACTGGTTGAGATTGTGCGGGGTGCAGACACATCAGATGAAACATTTAATGCAGCAAAAGCCTTGGCCGAGAGGTGATTGACCGAAATTTCATGTAATGCAAAAAATATTATTATTTTTGTTCACCTAGCAGATTGTCTTCTCCAGCTGCCCCTAATTCCCATAGGGTCAACTGACCCTGGTCCTGTCTACCTAAGTAATACAGAAAATAAACTTCAATCTCTCTCTCTCTCTCTCTCTCTCTCTCTCTCACACACACACACACCACAAATTCTGGCATGGTTAGCATGTTCATGTGCGTACATCTGCTCACCTGATATGGCTGCTAAAAATTGTCTCTGTGAATTGACAATAAAAATAATTCGATTGTGGCATATGTCCCTTCTTTCCTATGTTTTTATGTAGCTCTACCTACTAGTTATTTATCCTCTTTTTTCCCCTCCTATTCAAAGCATATTTATTTTTCCCCTAGGAAGAGCGGGTTGTTTATAAATGTTAATAGATATTTATTAATGGTGATAGATTATTATAGTCTTGTTCTGTTGATAATTGTCTGGTGATTGTGACTATTGCAGGTTTGGCAAGACAGTTATATGCTCTCAGGATTATTCTGGCTTCATTGTAAACCGGATCTTAATGCCTATGATAAACGAGGCATTTTTCACTCTCTATACTGGTGTAGCAACGAAGGAAGACATTGATACTGGTATGAAGCTAGGAACAAACCATCCAATGGGTCCTCTGCAGCTTGCAGATTTCATCGGTTTGGATGTCTGCTTGTCAATAATGAAAGTTCTTCATGCTGGTCTTGGGGACAGTAAATATGCTCCCTGTCCTCTTCTTGTGCAATATGTTGATGCAGGTCGACTTGGAAGAAAATGTGGTATTGGGTTGTATGACTACCGTAAACGATCACCTCGACTTTGAGCAGTTCTCATTTTGAGAATGATAAAGTTCTCGGTGTCTGTCCATGGCTTACCCTAGTCAAGTTGATTGGGTGACAGATTCCTGCAGATGATTATCAGTATGCCTACTCATTCCTGAACAATTTGGGCTCTAAGTCATGTGGCATATCAAATAATGGACCTCTTAGCCACTGCTTCTCTGTCCATATTACATAATGTATTAGATTCCTTTTGGTTTAGAGAAATGCTACTCCTACAACCATTTAAAAAAAGAAATAGAAAATGGTACTCCTACAATCATTTTAGTTTGTCTCAAAAGACTCCAACGGTGGGATTCATAATGGGTCTCAGAGATAAGACAAATTATTTTGTTTATAATGTATCATATTGGGGGGGCAACTTCTATCTATCTCCTTTCCCATCCCTCACTTTCAATTGAGCACTTGGAAGGGCTGGGTCCTAAGTAGCGGTTCTCTTTTTTACTAAATCTTATTTAGAAAAAAAAAAAAAAAAAAAAAAAATACCCTGCTTTGTTTACCTCTGTTGTTGTCTAAATCCCAGATTGCAAAAGGAATACCAGCTGTGTCCTAGGCTCGCCATAGATACTATAATCAAGAAGAACAAACAACAAAGAAAGTCAATAACTGGTCATAAAACAGATTACGATTACAGATCATCACAAAACTAAACAATTAGCTATCTACAAATCCATGTGATGTTCATGGAAAATTTGAAAGCCATGGACACTTGGCTCTGTTTTGTTGAGAGGACGACAAATTGGGTGGATGGAAAGTGTTGGGAGAATAGAAATGTGAGAACCTCATGAATCATGATAATAGCAAACTTTAGTAAAGCTGTATTTCGTCTTTTGTGAATGGTATGCAGATTCTTTTTCATATTCTGGTATTAAAAAAAAAAGGATTTTATTTTATTTTATTTGTTAAGTTGTAAATTTCTTGTATTTGTGTTAGTTTTATTCCTTATCAATTTCTTTGTAATTCAAGCTTAAATTTTTTGTATTTGTTGGCTTTGTTTGTAATTGGGTTGGACTTGTGTTCAAGATGGTGTTGTTGATGTGCAACTTTGCACCCCACGAGTTGGAGTTTTGGCAACGTTACAAGCATTTGAAAAGTTGCTCGGACACAATTCGCGAGAGTGGGTCACTTGAATTTCACAACTGAGAATTGAACTGGAGAAAAATTTAGATAGATCACTTGTTGTACCTTTCCCCTTCCCACTATAAATACTTTCATTTCCCACAAATTTAACTCTATGCACCCACTTGAGAGTTGAGAGAATTGTATCCATTGTTGAGAGAGCCAAACACTATCAATTCTCTACACTTTCCCTCTCCCTATAGCCAAACCTTGGGAGGAGATTATCCCAATCACAATTATCACCATCTATTAAGTGTTGTGAGGGAATTGGATTGTTGGGAACCACTGGAGCTTGCCAATTTTCAGCCTTGGAGACTTGAATATGCAACCGGACTAGGTTATTGGAGCCAATAGCTAGATTGAAGAATGGAATCGGTGTAATCGGTTGTGAGCAAGAGTTTTGAGGGCTTGAGTATATAGATAGCATTAGGCTTGGAGGGTTTTGTGTGGTTTGCTTCTTGGACTAGTAAATCATTTCAATGGTGGTACCGTAGAGAGATTTTTACATTGTTTTTCCTCTTTGAAAACACGCCCAATGTTTTCATGTGGTTTGCTTCTCTTTACTTCTTTATAGCTTATTTAATTTGCTTATATGCTTACCTATGCAATTGTTGGTATTCATGCTTAGTGATTGCTTAATCACATACACTTGGCTTTAATTGATAGATTAACCTTAATTGACTTAGTCATAATTTTAAATTTGGGGTCTAAACCATTACTTTTTAAAATTAGGCAATATCTCAATATTGATAACGTTGCTTTAGGTATGAGAATAGGGATTTAGTTGTCAACATCACGTTTGTACAATATGATTTACCTAAGGAATTAAGTGCACAATGTAGATTTATCTAGAGGGCAAAACTTAGTGATAAAAGTTTGAATGTATAAAAATGTGTAGAAAATATACAAGTGACAGTTTATTTATATAGATAGGATATGTGTGTTGTACAAGTAATATGAGTGAACTTCAAAAAAACCTAGTACATTAGTGCATTGGGCCTAAGCGTGTTAAGCTTATATTCTAACAATTAGTTTGTTAATATACTATTATAGTTGAATTTGATTGAGAGATTTAAGATATATAATCTTAAAAACGGTATATAAATTGTGTCTATTTCTAAAATCCCTCTTCGTATATTTTAGAATACAAGCCTAACGGAATTTAGGTCTACTGTACTTTACTTGTATTGCACTATTATTGCTTGTACAACAGTCTTATATAAAAGCAATCCCAACAATATTACGTAGTATAATATAATAATGCATAAATCTTTTAACAAAGTTAGCGACCTTGTAGAAGTCACTAACTTGGTTTTTCCTTCGTTATATATTAGAATACAAGCCCAACGAACTTTAGGTTCATTGTACTTACCGCACTCATATTGTCTGTACAGCACTTCTATATAAAAGCAGTCCCTACGATATCACACGGTATAATATAATAGGACAAAACTTAGATACAATATTTAAGTGCTATTTTTTAGGTTTATATCTTAAGATTTTGTCATGTGAATTTTTTCTGAGATAGAAGTGTATTTTTAAGTTAAGTAGCTATATGGCTGAATCTTGAGAAAGGAACATAAAAAATAATATCTAAGGTACTGTACTTAAGTTTTATTCAATATAATAATACATTGTGTTTTTTTTTAGACAATATAATACATTGTGTTTAACAGTATATACCTCAAAATTCATAATCAAAAGTCACAACCAAACGTGACTCTTCCGCAAAGTGAATTGAAAATGGTGTCACCATAATGAATCTGGTAGATTGATATCACATGGTAGTCCAACCACAATACAAAAGCGGGGCTGGCTTGCAATCTATTGAGGTTCTACCTTTTTCCGAAAAACGACAACAGAAAATGAATTTAAAAACAAAAGAATTGCCCCCAACATGATAATTATTTCAATCATGGCATTATTAAAATAACCATCGAATTGATGTAGCTACCAAGTGTTACTTCCACATTGGATGGCTAAATATTATGGTCTCTCGAAGATATGTTTTAGTATTACTAACCCATAAACCAAAAGTTTTAAATGTAAATGTTCTTATACTAAAAACAAAAATGCAAATCATTAATCCCTTGGACCCTTGGTAATGTAGAGATAGAAAATGGAAAAGACATATAACGTGAAGTCTTATTGCTTGACAGCTTGTGTGAGACAGAAGAAATCAAAAGTAGCCCCTCTTTTGATATGTACATAGCTAAACATGACCCACATTTAAAGGAGCAATGTATGTATAAACTTCAATGTTCAACTTGGGTAGCCCCACCACCCGTCCTTCACACCCTAAAAGCTGGCATTATTACGGAAGCACCTTTCTCTATTGATAGAGACTGAAATGGAATCCGATGAATTAATAAAGGTAAGAAAATGTACAACATTATTAGATAAGAAAGAAGATAAAAAGAGAGAGAGCAAAGTTGAACTAAAAAAAAAAAAAATTATAGCGAAGGTGTTTTGGAACAATTTGAAGGTGTGAGGAAAGGCGAAAGCGATGAAGTTCTTGTTCCAGTGCCCATGTTGCTCGTGTTTCTGCTTCATGAAGCCCAAGAGGGGCAAGGCAAAGGTGAAGGAAGTGGCCAAGGAAGCGGCCAAGGAAGCCAAGGAAGATAAGAAAGAGTGACAAATGCATCTCAATTGAGCAATGTTGACTAGTAAATTATCCTTTTTAGTATGCACAAGCAACTAAAATGCGTATCTACTTCCTTCCTCCAAGTTCATATCTTGATATCAATTTGAAAATGTGTGATGCCTCTACTAATAATTATTATTCATGGGAAATAATATAAAAATGTTACATTATCATCATTTTGTTTTAGTTGCTTGCAATGTATGCGAACATCTGCATTTGACATCAGTGCTTATATAGCTGGTATTTAAATATGTCCATTTCTTGCAAATTTGATACTAGTAGATCTGTTAAGACTTATCCTGGTCATCATCAATTGTTAGAAGGTAGGATTTAATTTCACATGGTCCATCCTCTATGGCAACTGCATTTCTATGTGTAGCTTTAAAAGATTGTTGCAGAGGTTTAGTCAAATTCATCAATTCTGGTTGTTGAGTACTGAAGATTTAAACATTACATGAAACTTGTGTGCGCTCACATAAGTGTTGTTGGAAAGTGACAGTGTGTGTGTGTGTGTGTTCATGTCTATGTCAGAGAGAGGGAAAGATCTTGTTGAGGCAATCCCTCCACACCACCCACTCACTCAGGATACAGTAGAATTTAGAAACTGAAGTAACTTTACATAAACTACATGCTCCAATTTCGCTGCACGTATAATTGAAAGCAATTGAAGTTCCATCTGCATTTTCTCTCTAGGGAATCAGGTTTTGATAAGCAAGAAAAGTGGATAGTTGAGCGGTACTATCTATTTCTACCTAGGGGAAACGGAAAATTTCTTGTTTCATTACGGGACGTGTAGGAATTTGGGCACAAACACTTGGATAAGTGACCAATCACTCAATTTCAATTTCAGACCACTGAAACTTCTCCTTGGTTGAAAGCTGAAACATTGTTCCAAAAATTGCTATAAAAAAAAATAAACATTGTTCCAAGAAAGAATTTCTTTCTCATTACTCAAATCATAAGAAATTAGTTTTACGGTTAGAGTTTTAGGAATATTACATTTGGACTACAAGTAGAGTCAATTTGGTTCTTAAACTTTCCATTTGAAGTTTTGAACCGTTGAAAAATCTAAACAACCAATGGATGAACGGTTCTGAGCCTTCTGACCCCTAAATTGGTTTTCTACTAAATTTTAATTGGTTGACCAATTAAACCCAATTTAATGGTTAGCCAATTACATATTGCATGGATAATCACAAAACACAAAAAATCTCTAACTCACACATCCAATATAGTAGCTTATCAGATAATTTTTGTACCAAGTAAATTTATTCCCGATATAACCTAAGTCAAGAAAACCACATTCATCCAAAGCATTGCGAAAACCTTGCATCTGTTGAAACTGCGTCAGACGACCTCCAGCCTTTTCATGAGATTTAAAATCTTATTGAAGTCAACTGCACAAAGCCATGGCAGGGAGAATTTCTTATGAAGATATCTCAATAAGCTCCATGACTTGTGACATTTAAAAGTTTCAGGCACTCCGTAAAAGCTAGTGAAGCACCAAGAACTATCCTTGCCCTTATTCATTATAGCATCAAAGGTGAAGAAGTTTCAACATAAACAGCACAATTGTGTTTCCAAAATAAATCTAACCCTCCACCACAGTTAACTTGGGACACACCAAAATAACCTCCAAAATTCAATTTATCACGGATTCCAATTAGCCTAGTTTCATCCAAACATGTTTTAGCTAAGAACACAATTGCAAGATTTTGTGCCCGTACTAAATCAATGAGCTCATGTGAGGAATTTGGAAAGGGCCTGTGGAGCAAGTAAGTTGCGATGATCATCTCCCAAAGAGAAAGGGTCTTTGGAGCCAGTAATATTAACCAAAGTAGAGTCCAAGTTACTAATCCCACGAGAGACACATTTTCGAAGCATGTGATCTGGGGCGGAGGCATGTAGAAACTTCGGGGGCCATGAACTTTTAAATCTCTTTGTAATATTATATAAAAATAAGTTGTGCTCATCTATATCTATATTTTATATATATCTAAAAATTAAAGTATAGTATTTATTGTTGTTACGTTTTTATTGAGCCACATCAGCAGCCACATCATTTACATATTTTCTACATTTTCTTTTCTCTATTTAAACTTTTCTCCCCCCCCCCCTATTCTCCAATATATATATATATATATATATATATATATATCCCTATTAGTTTACACCTACTATTACACTTCTTCCACTTTTTCCCTTCCTTTTTGTCTCTTTGTCTTCTCACTACTCTTTACTTTACTGTTACACTTTTTTCCTCTTTCTTATATTTTGACTTTTCTTCTCCTATTTTATTTTGTATAAATTTGATATCATTTTTCCAGTTAGTCCATATTTTTCTCTCACAAAACCGTGAGTATATCATTTTTCCGGTTAGTCCATATTTTTCTCTCACAAAACCGTGAGTCTCTCTCTCTCTCTCTCTCTCTCTCTCTCTCTCTCTCTCTCTCTCTCTCTCTCTCTCTCTCTCTCTCTCTCTCTCTCTCTCGGTGGATTTTTGTTCTTTCTTATATCTCCAATTAAAGTTGATGGTTCTTTTTTCTTTCTTTTTTAATATGTGTTTTGGTTTAGAAAGTATTCTCTTTCCCCTTTATAACTTTGGTTGAATTTCAGTTTAGCTTAATACTTAATTTCTTTTGGAAATAGGAATTTGAATACATCTACCAATTGTTTGAGTAATAAATTATTATAAAGTCTTTTTTTTTATTCTTTAATTTCATTTTAATTTTGGCTGACACTGACACAACATTGTAGTTTTGTGATAAGTTTTGATTATTATGATAATTTCCTTATTCCTTAAGAGATAAGAAATTTGAATGATAAATTTTAAACTTATAAAGTTTAGCTGTATACACTATAATAGAAGTTAGAAGGATATGGTTCACCTTTAAAAAATATTAATTAAATACACATAAAATAATAAAATGATATATTTGTAGAGATAAAAAGATTTTAAAAAAAATACTTGTAGAATTTAAAAAAAAAAAAATACTTAAAGTAATTGTTACTTTTTATATATTACATATCATTACATAATATTTATATTCCCACACAACACGTGAGTCTAGTGTACATATAATGATTGGCGCCTCCAAAAATGATTTTACTTGCCCAATTCCTATTAGTTTTTATGCTTTTTTCTTTTGAAATCTCTCACTGGCTTTATGATTCGACTCTATTAATTTCTCAAGTGTGCTTCACAAAAAAAAAAAAAAGACTTAGTAGAGGCTAATAAATTCAAACTACATTTCTTTATTTCTCTCTTCTATTATCATAATTTTTTGGCAACAAAATTGATATTTTTCTCAACATCCCCATTTTCCCCCTCAAAGTTATATATTTTTCTAAAATTTATCACCATCAGCTTTTTTTTTTTTTTTTGGAAGAGAATTTGATTTGTTTCAAGAAAGAAAGATTGGGTTGCAATGGATTTATGGTACATTTTTCTTCGAAGATTTGAAAAAGGAAATTGCTAAGAAGTTCCATGTGGAAATGATAATAAATAAAATTTATTATATGAAGAATCACTGTCGAGCATAAGTTTGATGAGAGATGTTAAATTATGTCTTTTATATTTTGTTACATGTTTATAGTAAATTAGACAATTTTATATACTTATTTGAGTTTATAATATGTTAAATTTGATATATATATATATATATATATATATATATATATATTACTTATGATGTATAATTAACCTATGAATACATAATTTGGCCCCCCAAGTTAAAAATCCTGGCTATGCCCCTGCATGTGAGGAATTTAAAGTTTGCACATGGACTGAGCTTGAGATATCAAAAAGAATATTTGGAGGAGTGTAGGGAATCACAAAGTGATGAACTAACTCATGTGTTGGTAAAGAGTCCGAATAAACATGGATAGCTTTGTTATGATTATCCATAGAAGGAAAAATAAAACCAACCTTACTCTAAGTAGTGGTGGCTCCGGAAATTTTTTTTTTCTTTTTCTAGAAGGGTCAATAAGAAGATGAATCTTGAGTAGGAGATGAATTTTGTGGTCTATATAGTTTTGTCACAAATTTTTCCATAGTACTAAGAAGGTAATAAAAGATAACCTATAAATTCATTTCATATATTGTTTCTTCATATAATTAACATACTAATTATGATTGCTGAGATTAAATTTTGGAAATAATTTATTGTTTCTAAATAAAATACCACTACGCATCATTGGCGTGATGGTCACTTCGTAAGTGCTAGTTCTTGTGGGGTGGGGGGCAAGGGTCGGGATTCAACTCTCTAGGAGGGAATTTTATACACATATACACTTAGATTTGTCTAGAGTGAGATTTCTATCTCAAATTAAAAAAAAAAATACAATAAACATATTAATTATTGTTGTCAAGTGAACTTTAATTATTATTACTTAGAATATTTTTATCAATTAGTTTACATCTTTACTCTATACAATTTTTCTATTTAACAATTCAACTCAACTTTGGCAAACTATTGGAGAAATTATAGAGTCCTTTGATGGACCACGTCATTTGTTCACCATTCCACTAAAAAACTTTCACTTGTTTAAAATTACTGAGTCAGTAATTAATTTATGTTTAAAAAAATTTCTAACTAACAATTTTAAACAGATGGAAGTTTTTTAGTAGAATGGTAGACCACATCACTTGTCCACCATATGGATCTTATAATTTCTCCAACTATTGGTCTTTGTAATTCTATTAAGAAAATTTTTGTTGTGTGTTAGGGTACTTTTTTTTTTACACCCAATTTTATTTGAGTACCCTATTTATTTTCAAATACCACTAATAAGTTATTGGGTTTTCCCAAATATTTTTTGCTCTATTATTATGTTAATCACAAATGTTTCATATCTCATTATCTAAATTGGAACATGATATAAACTATCACAGAATGCCAAAAAACTCAAATCTTATCTAGTTTTATTATCATTATTTAACTAAGCCCAATTCTCATTAGCAATATTAAAAACCCAAGCTAATTACTTAGCACTATTTTGTGAAAAAGCCCAAAGTTATCAATACTTGGCAAAATACTATCTCATAAGTATTTCACTTAAAATCCAATGATAAACAATACTTTAAGTTCTTAGAACCTATTACTACGATATTACAAACCTATGAAATCTATCTTATAAAATTCATGGTAACCATTTATGTTATGTGACACTATTCATTTTTCCAAAACCCATGGCAAACATATATTAAGCCCATGGAGAATTATGAATTTGTGTTACTAATATAAAAACCCATGGAAAGTTATAATTTATCTTATACTCATAATAATTATTTATTTCAACCATAATATAAACCCATGGAATTTATATAAGGACCCATGGTCACTATTTGTATCACAACATTCATAATATTTATTTACAAAACTCATGGTGATTATTCTCCTTACAAACCCATTATGATTATTTATAGAAAAACCCATGAGAATATCACATTGTTCCACTATAATGGTTGTTACCATATTTTATTTGAAACCCATGGATATTGCCTCTATTTAAAACCTATGATAAATATTATTCTCAAAAAATATTGGAGGTCATTATTTAAAAGCCCTAAAGAAAATATAATTTACAAAATAATCTATAGCAAAATTATGAGAAACTATAAAAGTTGTTATTTAAAGCCCATGGAAATTAATACCCAAAACCTATCATAAATATTTATTAAAACTCATGGATTCATTTTATTTCTACTAACAACTAAAGCCCATGTGGAATAAAAATTTATGGCAATATATGCTAACTTTGTCGATTTTGTAGGGCTCACAATGAGAAAGTAAATGGATAGGCCCAAGTGGAGAGAACCATTAAGTCAGAGGCCCACCAAAATACTTAGCCCTCATGGCCAAGCCCAACATGAAATCTCAATCAAAACAGCTCATGTGCGCGAACTGACTCCGTTGGAGAACTCCATTCAATTCTGCCTTCCGCTGGAGGTCACCTCAAGAAGCAACCAAGCTCCCAAACCAAATTAGGAGCTGACCACCTATCCCACTGCCAACTCTGACATGAACAGTACCAGAGGCTAATACCTAAAAAGACTAATGGTCAATAAATACACTTCTTCCCTAAGTTTTGGTCACAACTCAAGGAAACCATAACTAAGACCTCCAAGCTCATGAAATCCTCAACCAAATAGTTTATTTTATTATTAGTCACAACTCAAGGAAGCCATAACTAAGACCTCCAAGCTCATGAAATCCTCAACCAAATAGTTTATTTTATTATTACTAAAAATTTATGTAATTGGTTCATGAACCAAGCCCATGAATCCTAAAGGAGAAAATTAGGGAACATGTGGTTTGGAAGGCATAAAGGAATCTCCAGCAGAACCCTCTGAAGTGGACTTAAACTTTGACATTTGACTTGGGGTGTTGAATCCTACTTCCTAGGGTCCAAATCTCAGTTGCAGCACTAGAATTCCTCCTTAATACTTGCCTCAATCCCATTGGCTGAATACAATCTAAGAATTCTTAGCATTTAATACAAGATTATGCTGATTTTTACCCATGTGTGACATTGCCCAAAGAAGCAAAACAGCCCCAAAAGCAAATCTCACATTTTAGGCCAAATCCTAGGATAATTGAGTTTGTTGTCCTGCCCCTGATCAATCCTACATTTTTGGAATTTTGCTAATCAATCCCTTAAGCTTCACTGTAAAAGGGAGCTACCATCAACTCATGGAGGACAACAAAATCTTATCATAAAATTTCTCACCCATCATGATATTTTTAGCCCATAAGTCAATCCCTTAGTTCAGAAACTAGCCTTTAGTCCATAAATGCCCATATACACTTACTCATAAACATCACATTCCATCTTCTCAGAAAATTTCAGCACCTTAAAATATACACCAACACCCTCTGAAATTTCTGATTTGCTTGCCATTTTGCTTGTGGTTTTACTCTCCCTAAGCTCATAATTCATTCCCCTTAGCCCACACTCACTTAGCCTCAGACATTCCCTTTCTTTTTCTGCATATTCATAGCCCATAAATGCTTCCTAATTAGTCATGAACAACCCTTTACCCATTAAATACTTAGCTTCAGCATTAACTCTATCATACCATCACAAGCTAACATATCCACTCACTCAAAACAGTCTATACTACCCTATTCATGCCCCACATACATATTCCCTAAGAATCTTAGTACAACATTTGTTGCACTGAGCTGGAATCTCTCTCTTCCTTCATTCCATCCTATTTTTTTCTCTTTTACTTGTAATTACAAAGCCTTTAATCCTTATTTATTGTTATTATAATGAAAGCCCTAATGTTTTGGATACTATGGAAGTTTTCTCTTATGTTGACTTAATAATAATAAGGAAAACATATGATTTTTACCATGTAAACACACTTATTAATCTGTCAGCATCTACCACTGGAAGTTTGTCATATTCACTGCTAGACCATTTTTCCTCTTGTGTACTTGTTATAATGGGCCAACTTTTATATTAACCAACAAAGGAGGAAATGCATAATTTTTACTATGCAAATACATTTATTGATTTTTCAAACATTTACCATTGGACGTTTCTCTTACTTACCACTAGACTACTATTTAAACACTTGTTGTGGTGGGCCATCCTTTGTGCTAGCTTATCTTTGCAAAATGTATTTTTGGGGCCTTACTATAATCTTTGTTAGATGCAACTGAGACCTTGAGCAAAGTGGGCCTTTCACACTTCACCGATAGCCTTTCCATGTTCCAAGCCTAAAGTCAAGTCTCAGTCTTGACTCCCCTAACATCATGTGGGCAACAAATAAAAAACACCCCCAACATTGTGTTAATATTTGTTTTTGTCTTCACTCAATCACTCCCCTATCCCCCCCCCCCACCCCGCGTCTTTTTTTTTTTTTTTTTAGAATCATCCATTGTCTAATTGTTTAATTTTTTTTAGTGTTAACATTTACTAACAACTGATTAACTATCTGGCCCATGCCCCAATCCCCACTTAACAAGTAACAAATTAAAAATAGATTCAAATTCAACCATTCCAATCGCAGATTTGTTCAAAAGTATAAATCAATTGTAACTTTATTTAACAATTTAACTTAACTTTGACAACTATATTGTAATTTTATTAAGAAAATTTTTGTTGTGTTAACATTTATTTTGTCTTCACTCAATCACTCTCATGTCCTACGCCCTTTGTCTAATTTTTAAGAAAAAAAAAACAGAATCACTACTTGTCTAATTGTTTAAATATCTTTTAGTGTTAAGATTTATTAATTAGTGATTGACTAACTGGCACATGCATGTCCCAACCCCCACTTACAAATAACAAATTAAAAATACATTCAAATTCAGCTACTCCACTTGCAGATTCAATCAAAAGTTTTAATTAATTGTAACTTTATTTGCAAGAGTAGATTGTTAAGGGGATCATATTCAAGTTTTATTTCAGTTGGACTTGGACTTAAAAAAGATCTTGGTCACAAGGCCATCATATGGGCAGTTCGATGTTCTGCCTTTTGGAGAAAATAAAACACTGTCGGCTTGATCTTATCAACTAGAGTCAAGCAACTTTTGGGAATACTCGTACAAGGCTAGACCAAAAACAACATGAGCTAGCGAAGCTCACCAGTGGTAGCTATGCCTTAAAATTGGACAGAATCATTGATTTGAAAAAGGACATAAACGAGTTGTTGCACCATGAAGACAAGAACACTAAGTTCTTTCACCAAAGAGCAAGCCATAGATGTCGCATGAATCATATTGAGGGAGGGATTGCAAGATGACCACAGTGCATGGAAGACCGATGAGAATAGAATTGCTATTATTGCTGAGGACTTTTATCAAGAGCTTTTTACCACTTCCAACCTAAGACACATGGACAATGTCCTAAGCTCAATTGCCCGAGTTGTTACAGATGGAATGAATGAAACCTTAACACAGCCATACACTAAAGATGAAGTCCGCAAAGCACTGTTTCAGATGCACCCTTCAAAGGCACTAGGGCTGGATGGTATGTAACCTTTCTTTTTTCAAAAATATTGGCATATTGTTGGGCCAGATGTTACTGCTGCTGTTTTATTAGTCCTACACTCAGGGAGGTGCCTTCATAAGATGAACTTTACTAATATTGTGTTGATTCCAAAAAAGAACAATCCTCAGTGCATAATGGACTTTCACCCCATTAGTTTAAGCAACGTAGTCTTCGGGATTTTTTCTAAGGTGCTTGCCAACCGTCTTAAAATAGTCCTCCCAAATGACATCTCTGACCCCTAAAGTGCTTTTGTCCCAGGCAGACTCATCACAGACAACACCACTGTGGCTTTTGAGATATTGCATTGTATGCGGAATACACGGCGTGGCAAGGTTGGTCATATGGCCGTGAAGCTCGACATTAGTAAAGCTTATGACAAAGTGGAATGGGAGTTCCTTAAAAAGATCATGCTTAGATTGGGCTTATCGTAGCAATGGGTAGACTTGGCAATGGAGACGGTATGCGCAACCACTTACTCCATCCTCATCAATGGAGAACCTAAAGGTTTCATCACTCCATCCCGTGGTATCCGTCAAGGTGACCCTCTTTCCCAATATCTCTTTCTTTTGTATGCTAAAGGCCTTTCATCTATGCTACAGAAAGCCACAGAAACTCGACAACTACAAGGTCTTCTATCATGTCGAGGAGGTGATTGTATATCCTGTTGGGTAAAAATGAATTGACCCTTGCAAATTAATTAATTACCCAAGTTAATTAATTAGTCAAATTACATGCAATAGCGTGGTAACACAAACAAATTACCTACTAAAATAAATGTAGCGGAAAATAAATTTGACACAGTGATTTGTTTACGAATGAGGAAAACCTCCGAGACAAAACCCCACCAGGTGAATTTAAGGTCACCACTCTCAAGAATCCACTATTATAAAATCACAAGCAGTTACAAGTATAAGAAATCTTACCAAACCCTTTGGCCTATTCCGAAATACCAACTTACAGTTAAACCCTTACCCCAATACTCAATTGGACTTGTATTGTAGCGGCAATCTCTCCGTTTAATGCACGAATCCCAGTACGTGACTAATCAATGATGCACGGATCCAGTACATAACTAACTGCACCAACTTGAAAAAGATTATTGGCTGCTAAGTTCTTCAATTCATTAAAAATAAAGATCAGAAAGCTCATTGGTCATAAAACCCTTAACATAAAGACACAGTAGCTTCTTCAGAGAGAATGATGAACTAGAGCAATTTCTGCCCCTGATCACACAATGCATGCGCGACGGCCTTTTAAAATAATCCTTATATATGTCTAGAGTTGTGAGAAAAGAAACCATACACAAATACATAAGCATTAAATCTCGATAGAAGTCTTTCTATTGAGACTGCTGTCAAATTTTAATGAACAACTCATCTTCACTTGTTTCTTAATCCGATCTTCATGGCTTTAACACTTGACTTGAACAACATGTTTCTTGAAGTCTTAAACCCATCCTAGATCTACCCAATTACAAGTAAAGTGCATTTTGTCAAAGGATTAGCCAATTATATAAAATATGTTCCTAACATATCCCATCTTTTGTTAGTCGATGACACCTTGCTTTTTTGTGAAGCACGCACTAGGGAATTCCAGAACCTCCTATCCATCTTGTCTCAATATGAAGCGGCTTCTAGCCAAGCTATCAATCAGTAGAAAACAGCCCTGTTCTTTAGCCGAAATACCAGTCCTACAGTGAAGGAAGAAATCTGGTCCTTATTGGGTGCTCAAGTCATGCATGACTATGAAAAATACCTAGGACTACCAATGGTGGGTGGAAAGTCTAAAGTAGGTACATTTAAGGAGATTCAAAAGCGTATTGCCAATAGAGTAATGGGATGGAAGGAGAAGCACATCTCAAAAGTAGGGAGGGAGGTGTTGATTAAAACAGTGGCTCAAGCCATTTTGACTTACTCCATAAGTCTCTTCAAGATCCCTAGGACAGTGTGCGATGGGATAAACTCAATCTTGGCAAAATATTGGTGGGGACAAACCCGAAACGAGAGAAAAATTCATTGGATTAGCTGGGGTAAACTTTGCTCCCCAAAAAATAAAGGAGGGTTGTGATTACAGGATATTCATGTGTTCAACTTAGCTATGTTAGCTAAACAAGCTTGGAGGCTGATCCATGGAATGCATTCTCTGTTCTACTGTGTTTATAAGGCTCGATATTTCCCCACCTGCTCATTTATGGATGCTAAATTAGGTAGCAATCCATCCTTTGTTTGGCGTAGTCTCCTCCAGGCTAGGGAGCTTCTTCAGGAGGGTTCAACATGGAAAATTGGTGATGGCAAAAATGTTGGTATCGACAGCCACAAATGGTTGCCCAACACACCTAGATTTAAACCTAGTGCAGACCAAACCCTGAAAGTCAGTGCTCTCTTTAATCCTACGACTAGGCAATAGGATCGTTCTCTCATCCATGCCTTCTTCCACAGCTCCACTAGAGATGATATTCTACGCATTCAGCTCAGCCACTCTAGCTCTCGGGATAAGCTTTTGTGGATGGAGACCAAGAGTAGGACCTTCTCTATAAAAACGGCCTACTAGGTTGCTCTCCGACTTCATCGACCTGTGACTGAGGAGCACTCTCTCGCTAGGCAAGATAAGCAGTTATGGAACGAAGTCTGAGCTTTGAACACTCCCCTGAAGATCCGTAACTTCATATGGCATGCATGCTCCGACGTTCTCTCTACTAGAGTAAACCTTTTCCGCCGAAAAGTGCATATCAATCCATAGTGTACCCTTTGTGGACAACATGATGAAACCACTGGCCACATTCTTTGGGAATGCCCCTTTGCCCACAATACATGGGCCTTAGTCCGAGGCAAAATCTAGAAGAGTAACTCTGAAGTTTCGTGTTTCTACCTCCTAGCTTGCTAGGTGTTGGATAGACTCCTGAAGATGGAATTGGAGACTTGGGCCATGATTGCCTGGTCCTTATGGAATGCGCGGAACAAATTCCACTTTGAGCAGGTCCAAACTCATCCCATGATGATCTTCCAAAAGGCATCTTCTCTCCTTGAAGAATATCAACGGCTCATGGCTGCACTCCCTCCTTGACGAGCACCTCTGGCATGCTTATACCCATCTTATAGGCTTTATATAATGGGTCTTTATATAATCGCGTGCACACATTAGTAAAATCCTTATATAATATACTTGTTTCTTTGCATCTTTTATTCTTTATACCCCAATAGGTAGCTAGCCACTGCGATGGCTGTCTTTTGTTTACTTTCTATGGGGTTTGTCGTGTACTTTTTTCATTTTAATATACTTCTATTGTCTTCTGTAAAAATAAAAAAAATAAAAAATAAAAAGATTTAGAATTAGGGACTCAAGATATTCAAATTTTTATTTTAGAATGTCAAAAAGAACAAAGAAATTATAAAATTACTTCCATAGAATTCTCATATTTCCCCAATTCGGGGATAATCTATGAGGCCTCCACTGTTGTAGGCTGAAAAACAGCCTTAGCACCAATCGTTTCCTTCAAGGGCTACCCTTTAACTTCATAAATACCAGGGACAAAGACAACGCTCTTCCTAGAGGCAATTTGCAATGTAGAAAATACTTAAAGAGTTCTCAAAGTTTAATAGTAGGTCGTGCAAATAAATGGTAGATGAGCCCAAAGTGGTTTTTGGCCTATTAAATGTATTAAGCCATAGCTTAGGGGTCTATTTAACAACCTCAAAGATACATTGACACCCTTAAGAAGAAAGATCTGGCAACCCATTTTAGTACCTTAAAGATAAACTAAAACCTGTCAAAAGAAACATGTGTGTGCATTGAGGTGTCTCTCAAAAAGCAAGTGAGAGAGAGGCATAAGTGAATTTCCAAAGATTTTATTATTATTATTATTATTATAATAAAGGAGTAATCTATCTCAATTAAGCCTACTACAAATAAATTTTGAATTTTGATAGAATTAAATTTTTTCTGAATATTACACTTTTTATTTTTATTTTTTATAATTCAATTTACAATAATGGGAAACGGTGGATTTAAATGCTGAATATCTCCGTCAAAAAACTAAAAAATATTGGCTGAGTTATAAGGCTCTTAGTGTGAGAATATTATACAGAATAGTTTTATGACTTTTATCTTTTATCATTAAATTAAATTAAAGAATGTATTTTCAGTCATAAAATAATGGTTTATTTCTAAAACAAATACTCCTATTTTTTGGGTAAAATATTTCTAAAATATTTTATCTTAAAAGAAAACACCAAATCCACGTTGCTTTTGTGACGTGGCTTGAATTGGAGTTGGTGAAGGATTTTTCTTTTCAAAATAACATCATTTTTTTTGTAATAATTCGTTAGTTAGTATAGTTTGCAAACTATTTAGAAAACTAACATCTCGAACTTGTAAGAGTCGAATTCATTGTAGTAACTCGAGGCAAGAGTCTAGAGTTCGATGGAACTCAAGTTTTAGAAACTCTAGTTCCTTGCTCTTTTTCCTTGGTTCCTTTTCCTTTGTTCTTCATTCTCCAAAGGCCAGACCTTTTCCCTAGACCAAATCAAGAACAAACCCACAAAGACCAAATCAAGAATAACCTTAAGAACCCAGAAACAAACCCACAAACACCCACCCATGGCAGAAACCACACCCACAAACCCACAAAACTCAAAAATGGTTTTGGTTCAGGTTGAGAGAGATGAGCTAGTCTCTAGGACCACTGCCAATGGTGGCTGTAAGTGCTCAAGAAATAAAGTCCCAAGCCCACTAAGAACAGTGGTACGTTACCCTTTATACCAAGCCCAAACAATAAAATTTCTAAGAGAGTGAGAAAAGTACTTCAAGTGCAAGTCTAAACTAAGTTCTGAGATATAGTCGAAGAGATTAGAGTGATAGAAAAGAGAAATTTAAGTAGTGATTGGAAGTAATGCTCTCCTCGGGTTGGTCCGAAGATTAGTTTCTTATTTATGAGTGTTACAAGTTCTAAACCAAATTATACACTGTTCACTTTCTTCTTTGTCTATTTCTTTGAGAAAATAATATCCATCCTCCTTTCTGAGATGTTCTCTTCTTTTTATACCCTTCCTCCTTGCATCCTAACCCTCCGCCTATATGCCTCAAGGCATTTCTCAGGATACTTGTCCCTTCAAACTCTGCTGAAGATGGTAGAAGGGGCTGCTAGCTGTGAAGTTACTATTCGGTGTCATTTCCACATTAATGCAGCTGATATGGTTGGTATAGGGAATTCAATGTGGAGGTGGGAAGTATCTCTTTCAAGAAGCTCCTTCTCACATCCTTTACCACCACTATGGCTCTCTCCCCCCTCCATGGTCCTTCTTAAGATACTAAATGCCCATACTTCTACTTTCATCCTCGAGTTAACAGAATTCTCGGAGTTTATTCAGCTCTTCGGATTGATTTATGCAAACCATTCCTTGTTCTATTCCCCTTTAGTCCTCAACCCCCCCCCCCCACAGTGGCAATGATGGTCGGAGGAAGAGCAAAGGAGCTCGGCCAAGAAAGTTCAAAGAGCAAAGGAGTGGGTTCGTTGTTTTTGATTGATCTGGGTTTGTTGCTTCTTTCTTCTTTGTTAATTTTCCTTCTTCTTTGTGATCTCTGCCTTCTTCTTAGTGAATTTGTGGAACTCGAGTTTTAGAGACTCAATTTCCACATTGATTTTCATAGAAAGCGAGCCTTTGATACTCGAGTTGCTATAATGAAGTCAAGTCTAGGACACTCGAGATATTAGTTTTCTAAATAGTTTGGAAATGATGCTAACTAACGAAATTGTTTGAAAATGAGTGTTATTTTGAAAAGAAAAAAAATCTAGTTGGTGAACTACCTTGTTCTTTTCCTCATTAAAAAGGTATCATTGCCATAAAGTGAAGTAGGGAGGGAATTAAGTTGTTCTTTTCCTCATTAGTTTGGTCCAACGTTTAAATTGTAATTTTTTTTTTTACCTTTTCGGTCTTCAAACCACAAAATGTAAATCCAGGTATGCATCTACAAAGTAATGAAAGTAGGCAAATTTAGTATTAATTAAAATTTCTCCAACAATGATTAGAAAATACAAGGCATAATAAGTAGTTTAATTATGATGTAAGAGTAGTGTCTGATCATTTCCATATATGTTAAACTCAGACACTCCCCAATATAGCTTCTTGTTGTTCTAGCCATCCTTAATGGCCAGCACCACAAAAAACCTTTGCAGTATATATCGCATCTAGAATAGCCATAGTTTGGCGGGCACTGCTTAGGATAGCAAGCCTTATAGCATTGAACATCATACACATAATAAGCTTCCCCAAGCTCAACAAAAGCAGCAAACATCACAACCACGGCAATGAGGAGCAGGGCTACCACTTTGGTTGAACCCATTTGTGCTCCACTTCTTTGTACTTTGTAGCCTTTAATTATAAATTGTGATGTGTGGGGTTTTGTTTTGTGAGAGTCTTTGCATTTTATAGAAATATATTTTCATTGGAAAACAAATGGGAGTTAAGAGGCCCACCTATTTTTGGGTTAGACCATGGAATCATTTAGTTGATTTATGGTGTAGATGTAAATGAGCGGATTGTCATGGAGTTAGTCAGTTATAAAATCACAAAAATAACATGTGTAAAGAGAACATATGCATACAACAAATTTTGTGACAATTTTGTCATGTAGTAACAAATATGATTATATATAATTGTGTAAATATAATATGTGACACTCGTCTATAATGAGTTTTGTTTTTGCATTTGTGACAAAGGATTCAAAAATCCCTTTGTTTATGCCCCCATCAATCAATATCTTTTACCATTACCATATATAATTGCAAAAGCCAATTCCTTAATCTCCTCCATTACATCTCTCAATTTCTTAAACACAAATTAAACTTATTCTAAAATCAATATATTTAAAATAATATACCAAGCAATTCTACTTCATACTGACACAAAATAGAAGGGGCGGAAACCGATATAAACACAGCATAAAAACTTCCAAGAGAAAGAAGATTTAAAAAAAAAAAAAAAAAAAAAAAAAAACCTTTATTTCCTAAGCACAAAAATGAAGTGTCATAAACAAAACTAAACTCTTGATTTGTGGCCTTCCGAGTTCAAAGTTCAAACCATAGGAAATTCTCCAATAGTCCACAAAGAATTGATGCATATGATTGGTGTTAAATCTCTTTTGTGCAAATGCAAACATTTTACATGCAAATTGCAATGGTAATGTGACTTTTTTTGACAACGATGTTTTCCCTTTCCCTCATTTTAGGTGGATGGTATTAATCAAAGTCATTGTACAATTAAGTGGATGGAAATAATTGAAGTTATCACAGAAAAGACCTTTATTCCCATGTCTTTTAATAACGGTTTTCCTCATAGCCACATGAATTTTTCAACTCCATTGATTTTTTTTTTCTAAGTTATTGTGGAGAAAGGGATTTGAATAATTGAATCCTGAAGATTTTTGTTAGAAATACTAAAAAAAGTCAATTAAGTTACACCTATCTTTGCAGTTAAAGTATTTCTAAATTATTTCTCAATAAAAACAAAAGTTTGATCAATCTCTGTAAGCCTTAATTCGAGATTTTTTCATTGTTTCCTCCCAAATAAAGGATAGGTACATAGTCAACAAAATGAAAATTATTTATTTTTTCATTTAAAAAAAAAAAAAAAATCTCACATTGCATCAACGTTTCATTAAAAAACAAGAAAAAAAACAACTTCCGGATCGAGTGGCGCCACTGGATTTTCCTCTAGATAAGAAAATCAGTACAGCTGTCAGATCATGTATCGAAAATTAATTTATTTGTCTTTCCTAGTTTGTTGTCTCCCTCAATGTTTAATTCATTGTGAAAATCAGTGATTTGTTTATTGGATTGGGCCGCACGACCATGTCAAAATCCTAGTAAGACTGGCATGTATTTAAGAAGATTATATGGAGAAAAGGTTGTAGAAGAAAAACAAAAAATATTCTTAAACCAGATATGTCACCAAACACAAGTTCAGAGAGTGCTACACCCTTGTTTGAGTCTAGTGATCACCATCACAACGAGGAAGAAGAAGAAGAAGAAGAAACAAATAGAGGGTGTTGTAAGAATGTGTTGGATGTGGTAGAGGCCAAGACCCAATTATTGTTTTCCCTACCAATGATTCTCACCAATGTTTTCTGCTACTTAATAACCTTAATATCTGTCATGTTCGCCGGCCACCTTGGTGAGCTCGAGCTTGCCGGTGCAACTCTTGCAAACTCGTGGGCAGTTGTCACAGGCCTCGCTGTCATGGTAACTCTTTCTATTATGTTCCTGTCTTTCATTTCTTTTATTTATCTAGTTTTTCTTCATTTTCTTAAAATCTTAAATTAAGCAGCTTCATATTACAATTTTTTTTGCAGTATATATCAATCTTGTTGCTTGTGTTATATTATATTGTCTCTAGGCTGGGGTACAAATAAGTATCAAACCCCAATAAATACACATAGGATTTGGAATTAATTACATCATAAGTAATTCTTATATTCTTGTGGAGGAATAAGACTCAGTGGGAGAGCAGAAGTGGCAGAAGGAATTGTTTATTGCCTCTTTTTTATTTATTTATTTTTTTTTTTGGGTTTTGTTTTATAAAGTGGTTTCCACGTAATTGCTTTCGAATATGACAATGATGATTGTGAAAGGTCGTATTGACAATCCATGCAACCACTCCACTGCACTCCACATATGACCAAGAATATAAAAAATTCAATAGCAAAAGCATGCATAAAGCCATAAACGTGACCTATTATATGATTAAAAAACTGAAGGTTCACATGACTGCAGCTATGTTTCTTGTTTTTTAAGTCCTGCGATACCGGTTATCAAAAAAAAAAAAAAGTCCTGCGATACCAACCTCGAATAATATATAATAAATTACACATTATCTTAAAAGTTTAAAAATATATATATTTAATTATTTAATTATAATTCTTACAATATACATCTAATGTAGTGTTAAAAGTATTGAGTTCATGACAGAGTCTAGGTTTGTGTGTTGTTTGATAAAAAGAAAGGGAAAGAAAATTTTTAGGTGGGCCAGACATTTTTCATGTTGAGAGAGAAAGACAAAAATAACCTCTTTCTTTTACTCTTACAGTTTCACCTACCCTACCTAATTTCTACTTTTCCAGCACTAATCATCAATCTTTCCATACTCCTCTTCACAAGCATCTTCACACCTAAGGGAGAAAGACAAAAGTGGCCCTCTTTTGCTCTTACAGTTTCACTAACCCTACTAATTCCCACTTTCCCAGCTCTCATCATCAATCTTCTCAAACTCCTCTTCACAAGCATCTTCACACCTCAGCGGTAATAATCAGAACATCTTTTTATTTTTTTTTTCTTTTTCCTTCTTCTTGTCCTTCTATCGGTAATAATCTCAACTTAATTTTCTTTTTTCTTTTTTCTTTTTTCGCTTAGCAATATTAATTTTCTGTCCAGTATTAACTCAAGTTAAAATCTTTGGCTTAGCAATATTAATTTTGTCCATGTTTTTTATGATGTTGCCCACGATTTTAACTAGATCTTTTCTGCCTAGTATAATTTGTTGAACTTATATATTCAAAACTTTGTTGCCCACGTTTTTCTTCCCAGCAAAGTTGACACATAATACAATTTTTATTGCCCATAAAATTTATATTATATATAATAATAAAAATTTATGTGTAACGTAAATTTTTATATTATTTAATGAGTATAAATAAATCTATTTTTTATATATTACGTAACAATAGTATATTAGTCAATTTATATAATTTACATTTCTATTTTCTTACTTTTTTTTCTTCAATCAAATAAAAGAGTTTTTCACATTTTTATTTTTTTTATCTTACTTTCCCACCTCTACAACTAAATACACACAAAAAAAAATTAAATTTTTTTTATCCTTCTACTTCTTCACTCTTCTAACCAAACAGTTACTCAGTCTACCATGAGAATGATTAAGACCAAATGAGAGTAATCGTACATACCATTGAAGTGACACAATTCTTACTTTTAGATTTATTTTAATGAACAATGAAAATATTTCATGATCAAAGCACTGTGGTACAGTTGCATGAGCAGACAAAAAGAAAACACAGAAGGAAACAAAACTATACCTGCTGCCAAAGCTGACCCACTAGGCACTAGCAAATACTAACACAAAAGAGGGATAGACTAACAGCTAAAATCAAACACAGAGTATGGGATGATGATCCAAAGGGTACAAAGAATCCAAGGGCACTCTCAACTCTCAAGTCTTTAACTTCAGCTGACACCTCTGAGAAAGAGACCTCAAACTTACCCACATTAGTTGTCAAACCAAACAGTGCCTTGAACTCTACTAAAAACTGATTATTAGCCTCAATAGAATCTTTGTTAGCAGCTTAAAAAATCAACTGGTCATCAACAAAACATAGGTGAAACAGATTCACTTTTGTTACTTTTAGGATGGTACATGAAACCATTCCATCCTGCTCTTTTTTGCAATATGAAACTTTTGAAAACCGTTATAATCAGTACAAAGAGGTAGGGGGACAAAGGATCCTTTTGCCTCAACCTCTTTTTCACTTCAAAATATCCAAATAAACCACCATTTAAAGCAATAGAGTATTTAGGAGTAAATATACTTGTTAGGATCCCTGCTGGAATGCCCAAGAAGATTTTGATAGAAATTCACTGCCATACTTGTTATTCTTGTTCATGGTTAAGACGTTTTGCTGCTCCATCGGTTTCGACCGAAACTGACGTTGTCCACCCGAAACGAAACCAAACCGAACTGTGGTTTCAACTGAAGGCTAACTATTCAATGATACTCCATAGTTGACTCTTACATTATAATTATTTGTTTTTTCATTCTAGATTGGGTTAAGTGGATCACTTGAGACACTTTGTGGGCAAGGATTTGGAGCAAAAGTATACAGACTGTTGGGGATTTATCTACAAGCTTCTTGTATCATATCCTTCCTCTTCTCTATCATCATAGCCATTATCTGGTTCTATACAGAGCCTATACTAATCTTACTTCATCAAGAAACTGAGATTGCTAAGACGGCCGCTCACTATATAAGGTTTCTCATTCCTGGATTATTTGCATATGGCTTCCTGCAAAACATCTTGAGGTTTCTTCAGACACAATCTATTTTGTGGCCCCTGGCCATATTCACAGGTCTACCATTGGTTATTCATTCTGGCATTGCATATGCTTTAGTACACTGGACATCTCTCAGTTTTGTGGGAGCTCCATTGGCAGCTTCAGTTTCATTATGGCTATCAGTCCTTATGTTGGCCATGTATGTGACTTGTACAAAGAAATTTGAGCATACATGGGGGGGATTTTCATTGGAATCATTCCAATACATTCTTCCAAGCTTGAAACTAGCCCTTCTCTCTGCAGCAATGGTATGGTAAGTGTGCTTTTAATTCTATTGTGTCCGCTATTCTTAATGATTATGCTTTTTCTTTAGTAATTATAATTTTTATAAAAAAAAAATAAAAAATAAAAAATAAAAAAAATTGTGACATAGCTTATTTTGATATGAGAATATATTTTAGAATGACAAAATATGAGGCAGTCTTGTTAAGATAGAAAATACGAACTAAACACTCACCAATGATTGATGAAGTGTTCTGAATTTCAGAAATTTTTCTTTACATTAGTTATATACCATGGCCAAATGAAATTCCAAACTGATCTCAAATTAAACAGGCTAAAAGAACTCGGTCCATACTGAAATTAGCATTATGACCAAAATTACCCCAGTACATAAGTTGAGCCCTAAGACATGGTATCATAAGCACAGTCATGACCTTATAACTTTCAAAAGTCCTCTAATTAGAAAATTTTGTCAGTTTGGAGTACTGGGCTTTCGAGATTTTGGTTCTCTTAGCGGGATTGTTGCAAAACTCAGAAACAACCACTTCATTGATTGCTATGTGGTAAGCTTCACGGTCATTTTCCCTAGCTGTATCAATCATAGACTTGATATTTTTGCTTTAATAATTCTTTTTTGGATTAAAACTTCAGCGTGAATACAGAAGCTATCGCTTTCATGCTCTCATATGGTCTCAGTGCTGCTGCAAGGTTAGTTTGTATAATACCTTCGTTTTAAGTTGTCTCATTCTTTTTAAGCTCTGCATTTCCTTTTCCGTTGATAAAACTTAAAAAAGGAAAATTCCTCCAACCCACTATTTATGCCATGATTGAAATAACCATCAACATGTACTTTTAATCACATGAATTTTTTAATAGTAATGTGACTTGTTAAGAAGACTTAACAAGGCCTGTGATTAAGTATATGTGGATGGTCTCTAAAAGCCAAATAATTTGTTGGAAGAGATTCTTCAAACTAGTTTAGAGGAAAACTTTGTCTTTTCTCTGGTATGTTCCAAATATTGAAAAAATTTAACTTATTGTGACAGCACAAGAGTGTCAAATGAGTTGGGAGCAGGCCATCCCAACTGGGCAAAGAATGCCATAGGTGTGAGTCTAAAGCTCTCCCTCCTTGTTGGGGTCACACTTGTTTTGGCTATTGCATTTGGTCACAATATATGGGCTAGTTTCTTCAGTGATAGCTCTGAAATCATTAAGGAATTTGCTTCAATGACTCCTCTGCTTGCAATTTCAATATTCATTGATTCAGTGCAAGCTGTCATTTCAGGTCTGAATCATACAATTTTCTACAATACGCTCTCTCTACCTCATCATTACAAATTTACATTTTCAGTTTCAAGGCTAATGGTTTTGACACTGCAGGGGTGGCCAGAGGATATGGTTGGCAGCACTTGGCTGTTTATGTTAACTTGGCGACCTTCTATATCATTGGTTTACCAATTGCATGCGGCCTTGGATTTAAGACGAATCTGCAAGCTAAGGTGAGCTTAAATCATGATACTATGAACAAAGTATCTACACATCAGTTAAACATGTCTGCATAGACGTACAAAATTTTATTTTTCTTATTCACAAATTTGAGAAACAATCAACTACAAAATTTTTGTAATGTTTCCTTTGTGTGCATTATGTTATACAGGGTTTGTGGATTGGCTTGATCTGTGGCCTCTCCAGCCAAGCTGTTGCCCTCTTTTTAATTACACTGCGAACCAAATGGGCTAAACTAAGCCTCCCCGAGAAAGATAATAGAGAAAACCCAGTTTTGGTTTAATTGAATGACAAGCTGCGGAAAAGAGATGAACAACATGGCCTGCTTGGGTGAACTAGGCTGGGTTTGGATAGCACTGAAAAGAAAAACCCAACGCGCCTGCTTTTTTTTTATGGGTCTCGTGCACTATTCATGAGACTTGCAAGTACGGATTTTAGCAAATTTTACTTTAAAATTGGGTCTTACAGCACTATTCATATATTTAAAATTTATTTTGCTATAGTGTTTTCAGTTTTTAGTTTTCAGCAATATGCAATATCTAAACAGACCCCTAATAAATGACCAATGACACACATTATGTTGCACATGCATTTTGTAGTGACAAGTTTTAGCATGTGGTCCGGCAAATATTTCACCATATTTGATAGAGATCCCGTAGAATTTAATAGATCTTTGTTGAATTCGGTGATATCCCCTATTAAGCATGGGTGTGGATTCAAATTCAGGTGTAGGAGTTGGCAAATTTTTAAAGTAGGGTGTGGGTGCAGCAAACTGCGGTGATTAAAAAATTATTAAAAATATTTTTATTTATATTTTCTATATATTGCTAAGCTTATCTTTTTATATAATGGTAAACATATACCAATG
Source organism: Quercus lobata (assembly GCF_001633185.2). Taxonomy (NCBI): domain Eukaryota; kingdom Viridiplantae; phylum Streptophyta; class Magnoliopsida; order Fagales; family Fagaceae; genus Quercus; species Quercus lobata. The sequence goes on along the minus strand of NC_044911.1, from coordinate 22,303,215 downwards.
TAAGAGTAATGGTAAACATATATTAATAAATTTAAAAGCATATTTATATATATTATTATAATGTTTACACAACCCTAATTTTGGCCCAATAACATATTTATAATATAAATTATTTTCCTTAAAAAAAAGTAATGAGGTGATAAAATCAAAGTATTGAAGAATAATAAAAACTGATGGGTAAAGGTGATAAAATCAAAGAATCAAAACCTGTATTTTTACTATTTTCACAAGTTTCAACATTTTCTATCTTTTTGACTTTTCAATTTTTTCTTCTCTCAGAAGGCCACATGAGGCAGAAGAATGGAGGCTGGCAACATGGTGGCGGCCTGTTTCAGTCAGAATTGGGCCATATCGGCCATTTAGGCACCCATTTTCGCCGGAATCGGCCCGGTTCAGTGTGAATCAGCCCCAATTGGTGCAAATCCAAAAAAAAAAAAAAAGTGACACGGACATGCTGTCAACGGCATCGAACATCGCGTCGGGTGCGAGTGCGACAACCCTGGAGCCGCACTCGTACTTTCTAGGATAAGCTTCACGGATCTAGTGACAGGTGCAGAACCATGTACAATTGTGAGGGCCATCGCCCCCCAGAAGTTTTAAAAATATCTCCATTATTGCTAAAAATTAGCCTCATGTCATTAGGTTTCTTAGCATTATAAAGACTATATATAATGATGGCAGTCGTATAGTTTGTGCCATCATTCTTAACAAAGAGTTTTTTTTTTTTTTTTTTTTTTAATTTAATCTAAGCAAAAATGGCTATAAAATCATGATAGGTACAAAATTCTTCTTCAAATTTTCTTTTATATCTATTTAAATTTTGTTTTATGATTTTTCCACTTTAATTTATTTAACAAAATTATAGGGGCTTTATTCACTAATTTTATCTAGTATATTCTGGCCTTAAATTTGTCTTTGGTATAACATTTGGAGAAGTAAAACTATAAATTGATGTACCATTGTGCTAATATAAGAATTGGTATATTTAGACTTATAAATTCTCAATATATTACGAGTTGGATGATATTGGTTTATTAACTTTGTTAGTATTTTGAGTGCTAATTTTAACGGAAGATGCTAAGGGTATGTTTGGTAACTGTTTTTTCTCCTTATTTTCTGTTTCCAAATACAAATTTCTATTTTTGAGACTAAAAAACTTATTTGGTAACCTAAAATGGACAGAAAATAAAAATTGTTCTCAAAACTCAATTTGTAAAGGTAACTTAAAATATGCTAAGGGTATGTTTGGTAACTGTTTTTTCCCCTTATTTTCTGTTTCCAAATACAAATTTCTATTTTTGAGACTAAAAAACTTATTTGGTAACCTAAAATGGACAAAAAACAAAAATTGTTCTCAAAACTCAATTTGTAAAGGAAACTTAAAATATGTAAAAGACTGTTTTAAGTTTTTAATTTTCAAAAGTTAATGAAAATATGTACTTAATTTAATGAATCTGTCTTATTTAATAAATTAGCAATTAGAGTTCAAATCCTAGGAACAATATATTTTAGTATTTTCTATTTTTTTCTTCAAAAACCTTTTTTTTAATTTCAACTAACCAAACATGTTTTTTATTTCAAAAATAAAAAGAAAATTTTTTTTCTTTATATTCCCAAAAATAAGTTTTTGAAAATAGAAAACAAAAACTGTTACCAAACATAACCTAAGTTTTTTTTTTTTTTTTGAATATTTTTTATACATCTCTATAGCAAACTAGATAATGTCCCTCGCGATACATGGATGCTTGGTAATTTCATTTGAAAATGATTTTTATTCTTTTAAGACCCATATATAATATTCATTTTGTCATATTGTATTTATGATATTTCCTATAATATTGCTAAATTATTTGAAGTTTAATATTTTTTAATTCATATTTTATAATTTTTTCTTATCCTAAAAGTGATTTCAGACTATTGAGTAGGTTTTCTTTACTAATCTATATATATGAGATTGGAATTGCATAGTTATTAGAAATTTCTAGGAATCTATACCATAGTATAAATTTAATATTTAAAATAATAAAATAACATCTTGATAAAAGGTAGACTTTATTTCTAAAACCGAACACTTCCTCAACCACTTCATTCTCACCACCAAATCTCAAACACTTTGTTCATAATCTAAAAGAAAAAAAAAAAAAAATTTATTTGTGGACCAACATAAAGAGAATGTAATCAAACAATGAATAATTGGCTAAATATACTTCAATTTATCAATTTTAATTGCCTCTAATAGGACCTTTATATCCTAAAAAAAAAAAAAAAAAAAGGAGAGAGAGAGAATGCTAAAATTCAAGAAAAGTATAAGCTAAAATTGGGAGAATTGATCTTGTATTATTAATTTTACACATGAGTTTTGTTTTTATATAGAGAAGTTTTTTTTTTTTTTTTTTTTTTTGAGAAAGAAGACTGTGAATATCATTGAAATCAGTCATAGTCAGTGAACAATACAGAATGGAGATGTGGAGGAACATCCTCCATCCACACCTTAAAACCTATGACATGTCTTGCATATTTTGCTAGGTTATGAGCAACAACATTGCCAATTCTACGAGTATGGGAAAAAGTAATACAATTGACCTCTGTTAAGATTTTGGTCGAAGCAAGAGTGTGGCCAAAAGAAGATAGGGAGTCATCATTCCTTTTGAGAGCGTTTATCACCACATCTGAGTCACCTTCCAATATGTAATTGGAGAGGCTGAGTTCATGAGCGAAAGAGATGGCCCATGCCGCTGCTATTGCTTCAACCAGGTCGGAGGAGAAAGGCAACTGGATCTGTTCCGATAAGGATGCAAGTACCTGTCCATGGTCATTTCGAATAACAACACCCAAACCAACTTTGTTAATATCTTTGAAAAGTGCCCCATCAAAGTTGATCTTGAGAGAGTTTGTTGGTGGTGGGATCCAAGTAACCCTGTTTGTGCTAGACACCGTGGCTGGAGATTGTTGGGCTCTGTTTGTAGGATGGAAAACAAAGAGGGCTTGCCGAGCATTTGGAATGACCTGGGTTATGGGATAATCATTATGCTACACTCTAATATGGTTTCTACGGGACCAGATAGTCCAAATTGTTACCACCATCAATTCTATATTTTTTTACTCTTCGTTGGCAAAGAGTAACAGCTCCTATGTGTCTCGGAATGAACGGTTCTTGCGAAAAGAGAGTTCTTCTATGGAATCTCAGATCGGTGTAAGGGTCGGGCATTCCCATATTGCATGGGGAACCGTTTCAGACACTTGATGGTAATGATCTTAGCTATCTTCTTGGAGGATTTGTCTCTTCTTCAGGTTCTTCTTCATGGGGATCGCATCTCTACATGATCTCCAAATGAAATTTTTTACTTTATTTGGGATCTGAAGACCCCAAACCAGCTTCCAAACCCCATTGTCTTGCACCAATTGTTCTGAAGCCTGAGTATTCAAGTTCACCTTTGCTAGGAAGTTGTACTTAGACTTTACCGTGTACTCACCCGAAGCAGTGAAGGGCCACACAAGTTTATCTTCAACTGAGGTGATGCATAATGGGATGCTCTTTATCAAACTCACCTCCTCGGGAACAAATAGACCATGTAGCATATTTTCATCCCCGCTTTTAGATTCTGGGTCTATGAGATCAAAAACCTTCAAGTCTTCAAAGCCTTCAACCTGTGGTGATAGGATTCATGGATGGTCAAGGGGTGGCAACCAAGCATCCAGCCACACACTAATGGATTTTCCATAGCCCACTCTCCATTTTGCTCCCTTCAACAGGACATCTCGACCCTTTAGCATACTAATTAACTTACAATCGTATATCAAAACCGTAACAGAAAATTAAATAATTTGAAATTAATCCTAACAAACCGCAACAACTATAATCAACAACTCTAACCAAAAAAAAAAGATTTAGTTGGATAAGTACAATACATAAAAGATACATGAGAAAGAACATAAAAATTATGTGAAGAATTACTTAATTCTAGCTTTGATGGAGGGAACTAACAATATGATTGTAGTTTGTACACCATTTGCACACTATTCTTGAATAATTGCAGCTAAAGCTTAAATAATCTTGATTCACAAAGAAAACTCCAAAATAATCATAATTTTTTACTTTTATGGTCGAGCATCATACCAATACTACACTAAATAGTAGTCAAAAATTACTAAGAAACCAAGAAATTGTGAGGGCTAAAACAAAATAAAAAAGCACCTAACCTATGGCATGAAGATTAAAGGTCTATTTGAATACCGTTCATTTTGCTGAAACTGAAAACTTATTACTAAAAGTACTATAGATAAAGGTAAAAGTTAGCTGAAATAGTATAGTGGAACCCATGAATAGTACTAAAAAGTGCAGTGAAGCTTATGAATAGTAGCAAAAATAAGTTGAATAGTGAAATAATTTTCATTTTTCATTGGTATCCAAACGGAGGCTAAAGGCTATGGGTCGGACCGGTAGGTATATATAAAGTAGCAGAAGTACAAGAAATGAAAATGGTGAGTGGAAACATGAAAAGTTTTGTGCTTTGTGAGAAAGAGGAAAGTCTTGAAACAATGAAGCCAATAACATGAAGAGTCCTTATCTTTTAAATTTTAATTAGCCCTTATCTCTGACATGGCACTTGAGGAATGTCCTAATATAATGAATCTAAGAGAATAAAGAGTTTTTATCTTTAGAATTTTAATTAGTCAATATCTCTGATGTGGCACTTGAGTAAAGAATTTATGTGAAAAAAATTCCTTGTCAAAGAGAGCGCCACATGGCAGAAATTCATGCTTTCTCACATGAGGTCACTACTTTTATATATACTAGTATTTAACCCGTGTGATGCACAGGAAAATTATTGAAAATAAAATCTAATGAATGCTAAGCAATTATGCAAAATACCATTTAAATTAAAAAGACAAATATTAGTGAATGTTGTTATCCTTAGCTGTTTGCGTTACATCTAGAATTTCATATTTAAGTTACTACAATACTACTTATAGCAACTGAAGATCACAATATAAGTATATTACGAGAGGCCAAAACTTATATTATCTTCAAGCTCCCTTTAGCCTTACAAAGTCCCTAACAAAATTTCTTTTGTATTGAATTTGATTTCAGAGGGCTTATTCAAAATTATTTAAATTAAACCTCAAAAATTAGAAAAAAAAAAATATATATATATATATATACATACATACATACATACATACATATATATATATATATATATATAACATTACAACATTGTAGGAGATTAATATACAAATAAACTACCAATTTAATATGATAAATCACTATTAGTAATTTAGAAAGCAAAAATTAACAAAATTAAAGTTGTTACCCATTTAACCTAAAACTTTTCATATTCTAAAGTTGTCAAACACCTATTAACAAATAGCTATTGATATAAAAATATTCAGTAATTTCTTCAATACCGCAAGTTGTTTATGCTGTAAAAAATTTGAGAGAATAACACAGCAAGCATCTTAAACTCTTTCTTGCTTGGATCCTACAAAACAATATATATATATATATATATATATATGTAGAGAGACAACCAATTATGATAGTGTTGGAGGCAAAGTAAAAGATTAGGGGAAAAAAAAAAAAAAAAAACTGAAGAAGCAAGCGGTTTGGCTAGCATACCAGCTAGTTAATTTATATCAAAAGACATAAAAATCTTACAATCAAATAGAATCCATCTTAAAAGTAAATAAATACATGTGGTACAATCAAATAAATAAAACGTATGTCAAGATGATCAAGTTTGGCAATGAAGAAGACGCAACCGCTATTGATGAGGGTAATCTCTATCTTAAACTTATGATAATGATGAAGATGCAACAACTACTAATTATGCAGATCTAATCAACAAAAATGACGATAATTACCATAAAAAAAGTCTTTTATGATATAGCACATCAAGGGGAATAAATAATAAACAAACCTATGAACAAATTTCAGACACATATAAACAAAAGTAGAACACCCACTAAAGTGTTTCATTTCCTTAGACAATGTGGCTCAAGTCACAGCAAGCCCTAAAATGAAAAATTATGAAGATAAAAAAGACATTGTGACACTTCACAATAAAGGTTGGGTAATAATGATAATATTTAAGGCACTGCGAGAAATTGTGCAGCGTTGGGATCCCAAAATAGTCTTTTTAATGGAGACTAAATTGAAGATGAGTGCCATGAAAAGAGAGAAGGAGAAAGCTGGTTTTGTTTTTGGTTTGATTGTTCCAAAAGCTCAAAATTGTGGAGGTTTCACAATGCTTTGGAAGAAAGAGATCAAGTTAGAAATCATGGGATATGCAGGAAACTTCATTGATGCAATAGTGACTGATGAGTCTTCTGATTTCAAGTGAAGAATAACCGGGTTTTATGGGCACCCTGAAACGCATAAAAGAAAAGAGTTTTGGGAATAGTAAAAAGCCTGAATAGAAGATTCCAACTACCATGGATTTGTTTTGGAGATTTTAATGAGATTTTGTCAGTAAATGAAAAATGGGGAGGAGTGCAAAGATCCCAAAGGCAAATGGAAGGGTCCAGGTCAGTAGTAGACACCTGTAATTTCAAGGATTTGGGATATACTGGTCCAAACTTTACATGGTGTAATATGCAGGAAGGGGATGACAGAATTTATCTAAGACTAGATAGGGTTTTGGTAACACAAGACTAGATTGAAAAATACAAGGAGGTTTAAGTCCACCACATTGTGGACTCCAAGTCTGATCACTTTGCTCTACTAGTCTCAGATTCCTTTACTCCTCGACATCCTAGAAAATGACAGTTTCACTTCGAAGCAATGTTGGATAAAAAGAGAGAATGCAGAGACATAATTGAGGCTGCCTAGGAAAATAGTAGAAATCAAAATACCCCTTGTGGTATGGCTGAGAGACTCAATCAGTGTGTAGCTGAGCTAAATAGGTGGAATTTGGCCACCTTTAGGAAGGTACCAAAGCAAATCCCCAAAAAAAAAGGGCCTTAACAACATGGTAGCATAGCAAGAGACACAGATGGTAGTATGGGAAGAGAAATCAATAAGCTAAGAAGGGAGATTAATGACCTTTTGGATAGTGAGGAGATTATGTGGCAACAGCGAGCAAAGGTTCAATGGCTGATGCTTGGAGACAGAAACATGAAGTATTTCCACTCTAAAGCATCCCCCGCGCGCGCACCGGGGGGGGGGGGGGGGGGGGGGTGGGAAGAGGCCCACCTATTTTTGGGTTAGACCATGGAACCATTTAGTTGATTTATGGTGTAGGTGTAAATGAGCGGATTGTCATGGAGTTAGTCAGTTATAAAATCACAAAAATAACATGTGTAAAGAGAATATATGCATACAACAAGTTTTGTGACAATTTTGTCATGTAGTAACAAATATGGTTATATATAATTGTGTAAATATAATATGTGACACTCGTCTATAACGAGTTTTGTTTTTGCATTTGTGATGGAGGATTCAAAATTCCCTTTGTTTATGCCCCATCAATCAATATCTTTTACCATTACTATATATAATTGCAAAAGCCAATTCCTAAATCTCCTCCATTACATCTCTCAATTGCTTAAACACAAATTAAACTTATTCTAAAATCAATATATTTAAAATAATATACTAAGCAATTCTACTTTATACTGATGCAAAATAGAAGGGGGAAAACCAATATAAACACAGTATAAAAACTTCCAAGAGAAAGAAGATTTTTTTTTTTTTTTAAACATTTATTTCCTAAGCACAAAAATGAAGTGTCATAAACAAAACTAAACTCTTGATTTGTGGCCTTTCGAGTTCAAAGTTCAAACTATAGGAAATCCTCCAATGGTCCACAAAGAATTGATGCATATGATTGGTGTTAAATCTCTTTTGTGCAAATGCAAACATTTTACATGCAAACTGCAATAGTAATGTCACTTTTTTTTCTTTTTTTCTTTTTTGAGAATACTAACTATTAACACACACACACAGGGAGAGAGGATAAAGTTTTTTTAAAGAAACTTATAATGATGTATATCTAATGTAACTTTTTTTGACAACGATGTTTTCACTTTCCCTCTTTTTAGGTGGATGGTATTAATCGAAGTCATTGTACAATTAAGTGGATGGAAATAATTGAAATTATCACGAAATAGGACATTTATTCCCATGTCTTTCAATAACGGTTTTCCTCATAGCCACATGCATTTTTCAAATCTATTGATTTTTTTTCTACGATACTGTGGAGAAAGAGATTTGAATAATTGAATCCTGAAGATTTTTGTTAGAAATACTAAAAAATGTCGATTAAGTTACACCTATCTTTGCAGTTATAAAGTATCTTTAAATGAGTTACTCAATATGCCACATACCGCATCATCTTATCACATATTTAAGAATTGGGAATTTATTAAGATGTTATTAGGTGTGGTAGGATGTATTGAATTTTAAGTAAAATGATAATGTGAAATCACTTATTAGATGGTGTAAAACATGAGTTTTACACCCCATCCTTATAAAATTTAATCTCTTTCTAAATTATTTCTCAATTAAAAGAAAGTTTAATCAATCTCTGTAAGCCTTAATTAGAGATTTTTTCATTGTTTCCTCCCAAATAAAGGATAGGTACAGAGCAACATGTTATATAGTCAACAAAATGAAAATTATTTATTTTTTTATAAAAAATTCTCTCACATTGCATCAACGTTTCATTAAAAAAAACAAGAAAAAAACAACTTCCGGATCGAGTGGAGCATTTATTGGATTGGGCCGCACCGGTGAAACTATTAAATGCAATTATACTGTACAATTCACCTAAATCCCTCACAATTTTTTTTTTCTTTTTTTACTTATTTACTTTTACCTTTTTTTACTTTTATTTATTTTTTATATTGAATATTTGCAACTTTAAACCTCAATCGTCCGTATCAAATGTATCTGGTACCGGAAAAGTTTAGAAACATAAAATTTTTCATAATTTTTTATTATAATTATAATGTGACAGAGTGTAATTAATAAAAAAAATTATAAATCTATATGTAAATAATAATTAATTATCCACAATTTGTCAAATTAGATTTGGGACAAAAAAATTGTGAAATAATTTATGCTCCTATAACTACTCATCTGGTACCACGCACAACTAGTCCCAATCCGTCAAAATCCTCGAAGACTAACCGTCATAATCATAATCTGTCAAAATCCCTAATCTCAAGCCGTCAAAATCCGAAGAAAAACAAAAATTCTTCAAACCAAATATGTCACCAAACAATAGTGCTGCACCCTCGTTAGAGGCTAGCGATCAGCACCACAGTGAAGAAGAAGAAACAAATAGAGGGTGTTGTAAGAATGTGTTGGATGTGGTAGAGGCCAAGACCCAATTTTTGTTTTCCCTACCAATAATTCTCACCAATGTCTTCGCCTACTTAATAACCTTAGTATCTGCCATGCTCGCCGGCCACCTTGGTAAGCTCGAGCTTGCCGGTGCAACTCTTGCAAACTCGTGGGCAGGTGTCACGGGCCTCGCTGTCATGGTAACTCTTTCTTTCATGTTCATGTCTTTCGTTTCTTTTATTTATCTAGTTTTCCTACAGTAAAGATTTTATAACCTCAACCCATCACAAACCCACTGCAAAAACCAAAACCCACCGCCACCGCACCACCACCCATAACCTCAACCCAAATCACAAACCCTAAACCCACCAAATCAACCAAAAACACCAGATCAACTAAGACCCAAACAAAACAAAAAATTATCAGCAGCAATCCAAGATCCAAAACCTGATCAAATCTCAGCCGCGATCCTCAATCCACCGCCACCACGATCCACCGGTGAAAAGGAAAGAGAACCCATATATCACCGACCCACAAATCCACGATCACCGTCACTACCAGCCGGAAGAAGAAAAAAAAAAAAAAAAAAAAAACCCACAAAACCCATCACCACCACACCCACAACCAGCCACAAAACCCATCACAACAACACCCACAACCAGCCACAAAACCCATTACCACCCCACCCACAACTAGCACAAAACCCATCACCACCACAAAAGAGAGAAACAAATTGAAAGAAAGAAAGAAAAAAAAAATCAAAGAAAGAGAGAGTGATATTTTCGGCCATTGCTAAAAAAAAAAAAAACTGAAGGTCCACATGACTGGAGCTATGTTTCTTAGTTTTTAAGTCCTGCGATACCAACCTCGAATAATATTTAATAAATTATAGATGGTCTTAAAAGTTTAAACAGTTTAAAAATAGTAAAGTTAATTATTTAACCATAATTCTAACAATATACCTCTAATGTAGTGTTAAAAGTATTGAGTTCTTGAGAGAGTCTAAGTATGTTTGGTTGAAAGTAAAATATGATGGACAGAAAATAATGGAGAAAAAATATAAGAGAAAATGTTGAGGCCAAATGTCCATTCTGTGAGAAGGCAATTGAAAGCACCAGTCATGCATTAATTTATTGCGACAAGCTTTGCGAAGTTTGGTGGAATTGGCAAGCTTGCAGAGTAAACCTGTTGGCAGAGAACATTTGCCTTGTGGACTTAGCACTGAAAATACTGGATGCAGGTACTCCGCATGACCTTGAAACTCTTTTCGCCACTGCTTGGTCCATTTGGTTTAATAGAAATCAGGTGGTTCATGATTCTAATGGCATTCCATCTTCTCAAATATGGAACTTTGCCTTGTGCACTCAGGATGATTATAAAAATGCTTTAGTGTATAATTATGTTAAACAGCAACCCCCAGATGTTGGGTGGGCGGCACCTCCGCCGGAAATCTACAAAATAAATGTAGATGGTGCTACAAAATAAATGTATGAAAGGAATGGAGCCACCAATGTTACAGCAGGTTCTGCTGATAGATTGGGCTAAATGTTAATCCTGTAATTGATAGCATGTTTTTTCCTTTTCTCTGTTCTCTGTTGTATGCCAATTTCAATTTAATGGTATTTGCAGGTTCATTCTCAAAAAAAAAAAAAAAAAAAGAGGGAATAGGTTTGTGTGTTGTTTGGTAAGGAGGGAAGGAAAGAAAACTTTTAGTTGGGCTCAGGCATTTTTCCCCTAGGCCGATACAAAATTTGCCTTTCCGAAATGGAGGGAAAATAGGGGTGAAAATGTCTGTTGAGAGAGAAAGACAAAAATAACCCTTCTTTTTTGCTCTTACAATTTCACCTATCCCACCTAATTTTCACTTTCCCAGCTCTCATTATCAATCTTCTCAGACTCCTCTTTACAAGCATCTTCACACCTCAACGGTAATAATCAGAACATCTATTTTTCTTTTTTTTCTTTTTTCCTTCTATCGGTAATAATCTCAACTTAATTTTCTTTGTTTTTGTTTTTGTTTTTTTTGTTTTGCTTAGCAATATTAATTTTCTGCCCAGTATTAACTCAAGTTAAAATCTTTGGCTTAGCAATATTAATTTTGCCCATGTTTTTTATGATGTTGCCCACGATTTTAACTAGATCTTTTCTGCCTAGTATATATAAATTGTTGAACTTATATATATTCAAAACTTTGTTGCCCACGTTTTTCTTCCCAGCAAAGTTAATACATAATACAATTTTTATTGCCCATAAAATTTATATTATATATAATAATAAAGAAAAATAATAAAAATTTGTGTAATGTAAATTTTTATATTATTTAATGAGGATAAAAAAAATCTATTTCTTACCTATTATGTAACAAGAGCATATTAGTCAATTTATATAAACTACATTTTCTATTCTCTTACTTTTTTCTTCTTCTTTTTTGGTAACAGAGACGATATATTGCTAAAGAAACTAAACAGCTATATCATGTTCCAAGCAAAGCCTGGTCATATACATGCCATGAAAGTCATCTTCCATCACATTAACTAAGTCCACAGGCGGACTTTTGAAGGAAATAAAATCTAAATTCCTATTAGCAACCATCCTAGCAAGCCTATCGGCACACCGGTTAACCTGTTGAAAGTAGTGCTTAAATTGAATCCGTTGAAACCTACAAATTAGCTCTCTGCAGTCATCCAAAATAGGGGAAACTACATTATTCTCATAGTCTGAATTTTGAAAGATATCAACAATAGCTTTAGCATCCAGCTCAACAATAATGGAAGTAATATTTAAATTGCAGCACAGTATAAGCCCATCTCGTAGTCCCCACAACTCAGCCACAAAGCTATTAGACAAACCAATACGTCTAGAAAACCCAGCAACCCAACCACCTTGATTATTCCTCACAATACCCCCACATCCAACTAGGCCCGTGCTGCCCAAGACTGAACCATTTGTGTTCAGTTTGCTCCACCCTTCTGGCGGTTTTTCCCACCTAACTTCCTTCACAATGTATCGGGTTGGACCTCTATTTGAGCACACACAGTACATAAACTCCCTAGTTTGCGCAATGATGTCTGTTGCCGGCCTTGGATTGGGATTCTTCCTATTAAACACAACATTATTCCTGCTTTTCCATATATTCCAAATTGCAAAAGGATAGATCATCTTCCATAGGGGTTGACCAGGAAGTAAACTACGGTTCATCTTCCCATTCCACGTAAGCCACTCTTGCAAATCTGTCATCCAAAAGGCTTGGTTAGTGCTATCAACACCCAGCTACATCCACACGGCCTTAGCCCAACCACAATCTCTAACGGCATGCATAACTGATTCCACCTCCACTCTGCAGATAGGACAAATCTCTTCATCACCTAATCCTCTTCTAACCAGGCATGCCTTTAACTCAAATACTCTCATGGGCACACCTCCAAAGGAAAGTCTTTATTTTTAGGAAGGCTTTAGCTTTCCATATCCAACCTGCAGCAAAAAGAGGACCAGGATCAGAGTTTTCAACAATACTATAGGCACTTTTGAGATCAAATACAACCCTTGGATTCTCCATCCATACTAACCTATCCTTACCTCTACCTGTCATAACTATAGGAGTAGCCTGAATCATCAGCTTGATATCCATTGGGAGCTTAAATGGAATGCAATCCCAATCCCAACCTGAATCCACCATAATATCTTTCACTGCCCATTGAGATGCTTCCTGAGTTAAAGGCCCCTGAATTTGCTGTTGAAGGGGCCCTTTTTTTATCCAATTCCCTGACCAAAAGCTTAAATTACTCTCCCTCCCAACTGTCCACATGCTTCCTTTGTTAAACACCTCCTTCCCTTTTTTTACCGCAGCCCAAATACGAGAGCATGGCAGCCTATCCGCATTGGCTGCATTCATCCTTTGCTGATTGCAGTATTTCTGCCTTACCACTTTGGCCCATAAAGCTTCTTTTTCTGTAGCCAGCCTCCAATTTAGCTTTTCCAACAGTGCAATATTCCGCCCCTTTGCTGTTTGCAGTCCAAGTCCACCTTCCTCTTTAGGTTTGGTCACCTTTTTCCACCCAATCCAATGCATCTTCTTGATTGAATCCGAGGAGCCCCATAGGAAATTCCAATTAACTCGGTCAATGCCTTCAAGTATTTTCCCAGGAAGTTGTGTACATTGCATAACATAGGCAAGTATCGTGGCTGAAGAGGCTTGTATTGACCCTCAGTCTACCATGAGAATGATTAAGACCAACTGAGGGTGATCATACATACCATTGAAGTAACATAACTCTTACTTTTAAATTTATTTTAAGGGAAAATTACACTTTACCACTCTAAACTATGTACTAGATTACACTTTGCACCCTAAACTATTCGACTGCACACTTTGCACCCTAAACTGTTACACTTATCACGCTTTGCAACCCGATGTTATTTTTGCTATTATATTTAATAGAATCTTGCTACATGTGACAAGCACATACTTCTTGCTTAAGTGGAACAAAATTAAAAGACTGAAACAACCTTCCTCAAACTCAATTAAAACAAAACCCAATTTTTTTCTTATTTGATTGGTTTCCCACCGGTTCATCTGCACTCTCCCTCTCTCTAAAAGAACACAAAATCTCAGAGTTTCCCTCGTATCTTCCTTGGACATTGACAAAGTTTAAATCTTCTATTACAGGTGCAAAATCAAAATGCATTCAGAGCACAATTTCTTAAGCTCACACAAAATACTCATAAGCTTCCTGTCTGCCTCTTTTAAATCAATGGTTTATTTTGTGTGATGTTGCTTTGGGTTCGGATTGATATAGATATACATATATATATGGTTTTGTGTTAAATTTCATATGATTGTAGCATCTGTCTAATCGGATTTGTAGAAGGTTTTTGTGTTTGAACCTTGCACTCTCTCACTCTCTCGCTGGTTGTGTTACTGATGAGTATTAGAACTACGGTATGTTTGGATAGAACTTATTTTGCTGAAACTGAAAACTAAAAACACTATAGCAAAATAATTTTTAAATGTGTAAATAGTGTTATGAGATCCATTTTTAATGAAAAAGTGACTGAAAAGTGGAATTTGTGGGTCCGTGAACAGTACATCCGTGTACTGTTCACGGTTGACTTGGTCAAATAGTGCGGCTGGAACCAAAAAAAAAAAGTCAGAAAACGCAAACGTAGCCACTTATAATTCAAATCCAAACTCCCTCCTAGTAGTTAGGGATTTTAATATTTGGTAGCTTTTTGAATTTTTTAATTATGGATGGGTGTTTTTTTTTTTTTAAACACTGTTATAGAATATTATTATGTGTTTGTTATTGACTTAGGTGATGTCTTCAATTGGTCCCCACTCTGTATAGAATAATTTTTATCCCACTTGTAATATTGAAAGCATGTTTTTGACTAGAATATTTTAATGCAGAAAAAAAATACAGTCAAAACATGGAAGAAGGTGATTTAATATTTGAGATTCACCACGGGGGAAGGTTCAAGAATTTGAATGGGTTAATTTATGTTTGTGGTGACATATCAATTCATGGTGAGGGATATGATAGGGATTGTATGTCTTTTATTGAGGTTGAGAGTATTTTGAAGTCATATGGATATAAAAGGGGGGATTTAGTTTATTACAAACAAGTTGGCATGAATTTGGATGAAGGGCTTGTGCAGATAAAAACAGACCCAGATGTGTTGAAGATGGTTGACTGTCATAAAGGTGTAGAAAGTGTGGTATTATACACTATTAGTCAAGAGATTGATAGTGATTGCATACCATTTACTCATAACTTACCTGAGAGTGTTATTATTGGTGGTAGCAAAAGGAAGGGAAAAGAGAAGTGTGTTTCTAATGCTGCTGGTTTTAATAGACCAAAGTTGCGTGGAATCTGGGGAAGAGGATGGCCCCACGTGAGATAGAGGGAGATGTGGAAAAAATTTGGGTTTTGTTTTAATTGAGTTTGAGGAGGGTTGTTTCAGTCTTTTAATTTTGTTCCACCTAAGCAAGAAGTATATGCTTGTCACATACAGCAAGATTCTATTAAATATAACAGCAAAAATAACAGTAAGTGTAATAATTTAGGATGCAAAGTGTGCAGTCGGATAATTTAGGGTGCAAAATATAATCTAGTACATAGTTTATGGTGGTAAATTGTAATTTTTCCTTATTTTAATGAAGAATGAAAATATTTCATGATCAAAGCACTGTGGTACAGTTGCATGAGCAGACAAAACAAGAAAACACAGTAGGAAACAAAACTATACCTGCAGCCAAAGCTGACCCACTACGCACTAGCAAATACTAACACAAAAGAGGGCTAGACTAACAGCTAAAATCAAACACAGAGTATGGGGATGATGATCCAAAGGGTACAAAGAATTCTGCCTTGAATATTGGTATCCTTAATGTTCTTCTTTTGTACAAGACAATCTCGAATAGAACTCTCTGCACCAGCTGATCTTGAGTGCATATGAGCCTGTTTGGAAAACCAATTTAAAACCAGTTTTATTTTTTATTTTTTTAAACAAAAAGTGGTGGGTCTCATTCATGTTGAAGTTGTTTTTAAAATTTTGTTCTCGTCCTTCTCTCATTGATTCTAGTAAATTCTATCAGCCCACGCGTCACACGTGTAAACAATCCCACACCAAACAAGCTTACAAACAACCTTGCTGGAAATTGTGACCTTCGAGCTTATTCGCAGCCCAAACCATTTCAGAGTTCCAGTCCCTAATAGACTCGTTGGTAAGACACGTTTTGTGCTCTCGGAGATAGAGCACTCAAAAAATAATTAAGTGGTCCCTTGCTTCCGGCTTGCTCCAACAGAGACCACAATCCACAGCAAGGTTATCTTTAGTGGGGAGAGCCTGTTTTGAATGGCCGACCAAATAAATTAAGGAGTGCTTGGGGATATTATTTGTAAACCACACAATCCTACACCAGTTATTTTGAGGATTGCTTAATCAAACAGCCTTCTTGTGAAGGATGAGGTTATTTTCAACAGCTTATTTTGCTTAGAATTTAAACTAGGAAAATAAATAAAATAAAAAAAGTGAAATTTTAGAAAGTGTTAGCTCTTAGCTCACTCCAACTTATCCAAGCATGCAATTTGGATGTCAAACAATTTATCTTGAATACATGCACACCAACTTTTCTGACCTGGCTGGTGGCCATACCATTGTCCAATTGATATGAAAGAAAACAATTTAGCTGACGATGTACTGGCACTGGCAGTGTCAGTCTGTCATACATAAATTCTCATTAAATTTTCCAATTGTAATGTTAGTAAAGGATTTGATCTCCATTTCCCACTTTTTATCTCAACAAATGGATGATTTTCTCCAACCCCATGAGCCGTCAAGAGTTATAACCTCCCAAATAGAACTAATGTTGCAAATAGCCTCCATATGGACCACATAATGGCAGCCATGTTCTTGCAAAGACCCAACCAACACTCTTTTTGGGGAGGATTGATGTCAGACCAAGCAATCCTGGCAGTATAGGGTTTGTCAGTAGCTCCATTCCACAAGAATGAATTGATTACCTCTGCTCCATAAAGTTTTTCAAAGAATGAAATGCTTGCCCAATTTGAGTACTGTATAGTACTGATGCCATCAACTAAAGGCCTACAATGTGCCACAGTTGGTTTTCCTTGAAATCAAGGGCACTCTCAAGTCTTTAACTTCAGCTGACACCTCTGACAAAGAGACCTCAAACTTACCCACATTAGTTGCCAAACCAAACAGTGCCTTGAACTCTACTATAAACTGATTATTAGCCTCAATAGAATCTTTGTTAGCAGCTTAAAAAATCAACTGGTCATCAACAAAACATAGGTGAAACAGATTCACTTTTGTTACTTTTAGGATGGTACATGAAACCATTCCATCCTGCTCTTTTTTGCAATATGAAACTTGTGAAAACCGTTATAATCAGTACAAAGAGGTAGGGGGGCAAAGGATCCTTTTGCCTCAACCTCTTTTTCACTTCAAAATATCCAAATAAACCACCATTTAAAGCTATAGAGTATTTAGGAGTAGATATACTTGTTAGGATCCCTGCTGGAATGCCCAAGAAGATTTTGATAGAAATTCACTGCCATACTTGTTATTCTGGTTCATGGTTAATACATATTGCTGCTCCAACGGTTTCGACCGAAACTGACGTTGTCCACCCAAAATGAAACCGAACCGAACTGTGGTTTCAACTGAAGGCTAACTATTCAATGATACTCCATAGTTGACTCTTACATTATAATTATTTGTTTTTTCATTCTAGATTGGGTTAAGTGGATCACTTGAGACACTTTGCGGGCAAGGATTTGGAGCAAAAGTATACAGACTGTTGGGGATTTATCTACAAGCTTCTTGTATCATATCCTTCCTCTTCTCTATCGTCATAGCCATTATCTGGTTCTATACGGAACCTATACTAATCTTACTTCATCAAGAAACTGAGATTGCAAAGACGGCCGCTCACTATATAAGGTTTCTCATTCCTGGATTATTTGCATATGGCTTCCTGCAAAACTCGTGAGGTTTCTTCAGACACAATCTATTTTGTGGCCCCTGGTCATATTCACAGGTCTACCATTGGTTATTCATACTGGCATTGCATATGCTTTAGTACACTGGACATCTCTCAGTTTTGTGGGAGCTCCGTTGGCTGCTTCAGTTTCATTATGGCTATCAGTCCTTATGTTGGCCATGTATGTGACTTGTACAAAGAAAGTTGAGCATACATGGGGGGGATTTTCATTGGAATCATTCCAATACATTCTTCCAAGCTTGAAACTGGCCCTTCTCTCTGCAGCAATGGTATGGTAAGTGTGCTTTTAATTCTATTGTGTCCGCTATTCTTAATGATTATGCTTTATTTTTTTTTAATAATTAAAAAAAAAAAAAAAAAAAACTTTGACATAGCTTATTTTGATATGAGAATATATTTTAGAATGACAAAATATAAGGCAGTCTTATTAAGATAGAAAATATGAACTAAACACTCACCAATGATTGATGAAGTGTTCTGAATTTCAGAAATTTTTCTTTATATTAGTGATATACCATGGCCAAATGAAATTCCAAACTGATCTCAAATTAAACAGGCTAAAAGAACCCGGTCCATACTGAAATTAGCATTATGACCAAAATTACCCCAGTACATAAGTTGAGCCTTAAGACATGGTATCATAAGAACAGTCATGACCTTATAACTTTCACAAGTCCTCTAATTAGAAAATTTTGTCAGTTTGGAGTACTGGGCTTACGAGATTCTGGTTCTCTTAGCGGGATTGTTGCAAAACTCAGAAACAACCACTTCATTGATTGCTATGTGGTAAGCTTCACGGTCATTTTCCCTAGCTGTATCAGTTAGACTTGATATTTTTTCTTTAATAATTCTTTTTTGGATTAAAACTTCAGCGTGAATACAGAAGCTATCTCTTTCATGCTCTCATATGGTCTCAGTGCTGCTGCAAGGTTAGTTTGTATAATACCTTCGTTTTAAGTTGTCTCATTCTTTTTAAGCTCTGCATTTCCTTTTCCGTTGATAAAACTTAAAAGGAAAATTCCTCCAGCCCACTATTTCTGCCATGATTGAAATAACCATCAACATGTACTTTTAATCACATGAATTTTTTAATAGTCATGTGACTTGTTAAGAAGACTTAACAAGGCCTGTGATTAAGTACATGTGGATGGTCTCTAAAAGCCACATAATTTGTTGGAAGAGATTCTTCAAACTAGTTTAGAGGAAAACTTTGTCTTTTATCCGGTATGTTCCAAATATTGAAAAAATTTATCTTATTGTGACAGCACAAGAGTGTCAAATGAGTTGGGAGCAGGCCATCCCAACCGGGCAAAGAATGCCATAGGTGTGAGTCTAAAGCTCTCTCTCCTTGTTGGGGTCACACTTGTTTTGGCTATTGCATTTGGTCACAATATATGGGCTAGTTTCTTCAGTGATAGCTCTGAAATCATTAAGGAATTTGCTTCAATGACTCCTCTGATTGCAATTTCAATATTCATTGATTCAGTGCAAGCTGTCATTTCAGGTCTGAATCATACAATTTTCTACAATACGCTCTCTCTACCTCATCATTAAAAATTTACATTTTCAGTTTCAAGGCTAATGGTTTTGACACTGCAGGGGTGGCCAGAGGATATGGTTGGCAGCACTTGGCTGTTTATGTTAACTTGGCGACCTTCTATATCATTGGTTTACCAATTGCATGCGGCCTTGGATTTAAGACGAATCTGCAAGCTAAGGTGAGCTTATATCATGATACTATGAACAAAGTATCTACACATCAGTTAAACATGTCTGCATAGACGTACAAAATTTTATTTTTCTTATTCACAAATTTGAGAAACAATCAACTACAAAATTTTTGTAATGTTTCCTTTATGTGCATTATGTTATACAGGGTTTGTGGATTGGCTTGATCTGTGGCCTCTCCAGCCAAGCTGTTGCCCTTTTTTTAATTACACTGCGAACCAAATGGGCTAAACTAAGCCTCCCCGAGAAAGATAATAGAGAAAACCCAGTTTTGGTTTAATTGAATGACAAGCTGCGGAAAAGAGATGAACAACATGGCCTACTTGGGTGAACTAGGCTGGGTTTGGATAACACTGAAAAGGAAAACCCAACTTGCCTGCTTTTTTTCTATGGGTTTTATGCACTATTTACGGGACTCGCAAATACGGATTTTAGCAAATTTTACTTTAAAAAAAAAACCTGAATTTTTATTGTTTTCACAAGTTCCAACATTTTCTATCTTTTTGACTTTTCAAGTCCTTATCTCTTATACCGGTACACCTATTCAAAAATCTAGTGCACATGAAGCCGTGGCGTCCTTATCTCTTCTTCCTTCTCTCTCTCTCTCTTCCTTTTTTTTTTTTTTTTCCACAAGGCCACATGAAGCAGAAGAATGGAGGCCGGTGACATGGTGCAGCCCGTTTCACCCAAAATCGGGCTGTATCGGCCACTTCGGTACCCATTTCCATCAGAATCAGCCTGATTCAACGTGAATCGGCCCGAGTTGGTGCGAATCTGAAGAAAAAAAAAAAAAAAGACGTGGCATTTACACGCAATCAGCAGCGTCACGCACCACACACTGCGTCGGGTGCGAGTACGACGTCCCTGGAGCCACACCCATGCTTTCTAGGATAACCTTCACGGATCTAGTGACAGGTGCAGAACTATGTAAAATTGTGGGGGCCTTGGCCCCCCAAAAGTTTTAAAAATATCTCCATTATTGCTAAAAATTAGCCTCATGTCATTATATTTCTTAGCATTATAAAGACTATATATAATGATGGCAGTCGAATAGTTTGTGCCATCATCCCTAACAAAGAGTTTTTTTTTTTTTTTTTTTTTTTAAAAAATTAAATCTAAGCAAAAATGGCTATAAAATCTTGATAGGTACAAAATTCTTCTTCAATTCTTCTTTTATATTTATTTAAATTTTGTTTTTTGATTTTTCCACTTTAATTTATTTAACAAAATGATAGGGGCTTTATTCACTAATTTTATCTAGTATATTCTAGCCTTAAATTTGTCTTTGCTTTAAACATTTGGAGGGGCAAATCTATAGATTGATGTACCATTGTGCTAATATAAGAATTGGTATATTCAGACTTAGAAATTCTCAATATATTAAGAGTTGGATGATATTGGTTGTTTAACTTTGTTAGCATTTTGAGTGCTAACTTTAATGGAAAATGATAAGGTTTTTTTTTTTTTTTTGAATATTTTTTATACATCTCTATAGCTCTATAGCAAACTAGATAATGTCCCACGCGATACGTGAATGTTTAATAATTTCATTTGAAAATAATTTTTATCCTTTTAAGATCCATATATAATATTCATTTTGTTATATTGTATTTATGATATTTCCTATAATATTGCTGAATTCTTTGAAGTTTAATATTTTTTAATTCATATTTTATAATTTTTCCTTATCCTAAAAGTAATTTTCGACTATTGAGTAGGTTTCCTTTACTAATCTATATATATGAGAATGGAATTGCAAAGTTATTAGAAATTTCTAGGAATCTATACTATATTATAAATTTAATATTTAAAATAATAAAATAACATCTTGATAAAAGGTAGATTTTATTTCTAAAACCGAACACTTCCTCAACCACTTCATTCTTATCACCAAATCTCAAACACTTTATTCATAATCTAAACAAAAAATAATAAAAAATAAAAAATTATTTGTATACCAACATAAAGAGAATGTAATCAAACAAAGAAAAATTGGCTAAATATACTTCCATTTATCAATTTTAATTGTCTCTAATAGGGCCTTTATATCCTTAAAAAATAAAAAATAAAAGAGAGAGAGAGAGAGAATGCTAAAATTCAAGAAAAGTATAAGCTAAAATTGAGAGAACTAGTCTTGTATTATTAATTTTACACATGAGCTTTGTCTTTATATAGAGAAGTAGAGCATACTAATTAACTTACAATCGTATATCAAAACCAGGATAGAAAATTAAATAATTTGAAATTAATCCTAACAAACTGCAACAACTATAATCAACAACACTAACAAAAAAAAAGATTTAGTTGGATAAGTACTATATGTAAAAGATACATGAGAAAGAATATAAAAATTATGTGAAGAACTACTTAATTGTAGCTTTGATGGAGGGAACTAACAATATGATTGTAGTTTGTACACCATTTGCACACTATTCTTGAATAATTGCAACTAAAGTTGAAATAATCTTGATTCACAAAGAAAACTCCAAAATAATCATAATTTTTTACTTTTATGGTCGCGGATCATACCAATACTACACTAAATAGTAGTCAAAAATTACAAAGAAACCAAGAAATTGTGTGGGCTAAAACAAAATAAAAAAGCACCTAACCTATGACATGAAGATTAAAGGCTATGGATAGGACTGGTAGGTATATATAAAGTAGCAAAAGTGCAAGAAATGAAAATGGTGAGGGGAAACATGAAAAGTTTTTTGCTTTGTGAGAAAGAGGAAAATCTTGAAACAATGAACCCAAGAACATGAAGAGTCCTTATCTTTTAAATTTTAATTAGCCCTTATCTCTGACGTGGCACTTGAGGAATGTCCTGAAACAATGAATCTAAGAGAATAAAGAGTTTTTATCTTTAGAATTTTAATTAGTCAATATCTCTGATGTGGCACTTGAGTAAAGAATTTATGTGAAAAAAATTCCTTGTCAAAAAGAGCACCACATGGCAGAAACTCATGCTTTCTCACATAAGATCTCTGCATTTATATATACTAGTCGCTAACCCGTGTGATGTATGGGAAAATTACTGAAAATGAAATCTAATGAATGCTAAGCAATTATGCAAAATACCATTTAAATTAAAAGACAAATATTAGTAAATGTTGTTATCCTTAACTGTTTGTGTTACATGTAGAGTTTCATATCTAAGTTACTACAATACTACTTGTAGCAACTGAAGCTCACAATATAAGTATATTACAAGACGCCAAAACTTATATTATCTTCAAGCTCCCTTTAACCTTACAGAGTCCCTAACAAATTTCTTTTGTATTGAATTTCATTTTAGAGGACTTATTCAAAATTATTTGAATTAAACCTCACAATTTAGAAAGAAAAAATAAATAACATTATAACATTGTAGCTGATTAATATACAAATAAACTACCTACTTAATATGATAAATCACTATTAGTAATTTAAAAAGCAAAAATTAACAAAATTAAAATTGTTACCGATTTAACCTAAAACTTTCATATTCTAAAGTTGTCAAACAGCTATTAACAAATAGCTATTGATATAAAATATTCAGTAATTCCTTCAATACTGCAAGTTGTTCATGCTGTAAAAAATTTGAGAGAATAACACAACAAGCATCTTAAACTCTTTCTTGCTTGGATCCTACAAAACAATATATAGGTGTGTGTATGTAGAGAGACAATCAATTATGATAGTGTTGGAGGCAAAGTAAACGATTAGAAAATAAACTGAAGAAGCAAGCGGTTTGGCTAGCATAATAGCTAGTTAATTTATATAAATCTTACAATTAAAAGTAAATAAATACATGTGGTACAATCAGATAAATAAAAGGTTTGTCAAAATGATCAAGTTTGGCAATGAAGAAGACGCAACAGTTATTGATGAGGGTAATCTCTATCTTAAACTTGTGATAATGATAAAGATGCAGCAACTACTAATTATGCAGATCTAATTTTGATTCAACTACAACAAAAATGACGATAATTACTATAAAAAAATTATATAAAAAACAGCCTTTTTATGATATAGCACATCAAGGGGAATAAATAATAAACAAACCTATGAACTAAACAAATTTCAGACGCATATAAACAGAACTAGAACACCCACTAGAGTGTTTCATTTCCTTAGACAATGTGGCTCAAGTCACGGCAAGCCCTGAAATGAAAAATTATGAAGATAAAAGACATTGTGACACTTCACAACAAAGCTTTGGTAATAATGATAATATTTATGGGAAATTATTGTGTACTCTTAGTGTAACATAAATGCTTATTTCCTCCTCTCACATGAATGGTGAGTCCTACTAATTAAATTCATGGTAGGACCCATCATTCATGTGAGAGGGGGGAATATGCATTTATTGTACTTTGAGAGTACCTAATAATTTTCCAATATTTACACCCTCCGTCCCAATTTGTTATTTAATTCAACCATTACTCCAAAATAAAGGAGAAAGAATATGTATACCTTTCCAACTGGACTCCAAAGGAAATTGTAAAATGACAGCTTTATTTTTTTCCTATGTATGCCACATTCCATATGATACATATGTTAGGAAACCCATTCTTTTTAGAGATACTTTAATTAATTTTAGCTCCCTGAGAAGTTTCTCTTTCTCTCATATTGTAAGGTAAGGTAATGCTGTTGCACATGCTTTAGCCTAAAAAGTAAGAATTTCTTTTCCTTTATTAGTTTGTATGGAGACTATTCCATCAAACGTCGATGCTTTTCTTTTTGCTAATTTTCCAACTTCTTAATCAAATTTCAAGCGATGTCTTTTTCCTCCCAAAAAAAAAAAAAAACACACACACACACTAAACACATAAAGAAATAGAAAAAAATTTGTGTCTTGTGACTTCTTTTGTTATTCTTTTAATGATAAAATGATAAACTTACCTTAATAGAGACGTGGAACACCGTGAACTTCTTCTCACACATGCTTATGCAAATTTGCAATAGTACTTAAATTTTAAAATTAGTATACATTTTTTTTTAATTGAAATATAAATATGTGGATGAGTTTAAAATTGATCAATACCAAAATATAATTGATCGAATGCTCTACATCATATCATTGAGAATATATCCTATTTACTTTTTTTCACTTGAGCTGGATTAATACATAATATTGCATACTAAATCAAATTAAACAACTTCAACACCACCAAAATAAATAAGGACAATGAAGTGCTAAAATTTTGTTTTCTATTTCTTTGTTGTATATCTGATGCTTTGCACAAAACCCAATATTTCTCTTTTGCTACAAATGACATAAGTTTCTATTCTACATAAATAGCTATAGCAAAAGTTATTCATACCAGCTAGTTCATGAGAATATCATCAACCCTAAATATTATTAGTATTTAAGAATACCAACAATTCTTCAAATTCAATTTCTATTAAAAATTAGTACAATTTAAATTCCACCAGACTATATATTCAATTTAAATTCCACCAGACTATATATTCATGTTAGAACATATATTGAGTTCGTAAAAACTGAGCAAATCCACCTTAAACAGAGGTCCAAGAAGGCCAACATCAAGAACTTCTAATATGTAACTACCAATTTTTGTGGGATTCACCATGCTAAAGAACTTAATAACATATCACTAGTAAATAATTGTTCCAACCAACCCAAACATATAAAGAGAGCAATAAAAATTCTCACCAATAGTTGTGAGTTGCAATACAAATTCTGGTCACCAACAGCGATGAGTTGCAATACAAATTTCTAGTAATTCACACCATGCTTGAATTATACTAATGCAACAACAATACAAATTTTCAATGTCAACGATACTCTACATGAACTGTTTAACGTCTCTCATTAAACAATAACTACATAAATTGTCCAGCCTCTCTTATTAAACAATATCTACATAAACTGTTCAAACTCTCTCACTTGTAGTTTCTACTTCAGTATACAATTCTTTTCCAATGTCAAAGATTACTCTACATATCATCCACTTTGGAGCCAAATATTCTTTTGGTTACCTAAACTATTCGGCCAACAATGGAATCTCCTTCCAAAGCAATAGGCATGTAATCACTTTATTTATAACCATGTGATGGCCAAGAGTACAATCAAATACAATCAAAACTAATAGAATGAATTTTAAATCGATTCTAATGATGAAGGAGGGATTCACTTAAATGAGGAGACTAAGAAAAAAGGAGAAGTATCATGCTCTGATTATAGTATTGAATTTTAAGCTTTATCATTCAATTTTCTAACTACTAAAACACCTTAGCAAATTGAATTTCTGCAAGCAAGGATTTTACCGTACAATTGAATTTCTACAGGCATGGATACTACTAAAACTCTATCATTCAATTTTCTAACTACTAAAACTCTATCACACGGATACTACTAAAAATCTGTCACACTAATTACACAATATAAACCGATAATGTTATCATCTCAAACAAAAAAAAAAAAAAAAAAAAAAAAACAACAACAACAACAAACAAACAAACAAATCCATATTAAAAATAGAAACAAACAATCATATATCAGTACAAATACCCAACCTAAATACATAAAAACCCATATATGACCCACAACACAAAAGAGGTAGTAACAAAATTATATAAATAAATAAATAAAAAAGCAATAAAAAAGAATAATACTATTAATCTAATCCTTACATTGAACTATTATGCAAGGCAATCACAAGAATAGAGGTAAAGAGCAACTGGGATTTAGAGACACCTGAACTGAATCATCTAGCTTTTCAGTATTAATATAGTGAGAGAAGAGGAAGAGATGAAAGAGTTAGAAAGCCAAAGTCTAGCATTAGAAAGTTAAAGGTTGCCGTTTGAGATTATAACCGTGGAATACAAAGGGTTGCCGTCTAAAATTTTAACCATGTAAGAGATAGGGTTGGGAATTATTTTCTTTTTATTAGTATTTTTATATTTAGGAAAACTATTTTTAAATTATAGGACTAATTCAAGAAAAAAAAAATTGTAATGACATGACTACTAATATGGCTCAACCTGAGCGTAACAACATTTAATGCTACGCTTCAGGTTTTAGTAATATATAGATATAGATTTTTATTAGTATTTTTAAATTTAGGAAAACTATTTTTAAATTGTATTAAAATAGTGTGAAGAGAGAAAGAGATGAAGGAGTTAGAAAGCCATAGTCTAGCATTTGGAAGTTAAAGGGTTGCCATTTGAGATTGTAACCGTAAAACAAAAAGGGTTGCCATTTGAAATTGTAACCGTGGAACACAAAGGGTTACCATCTAAAATTGTAACGGTGTAAGAGATAGGGTTGGGAATTATTTTCCTTTTATTAGTATTTTTAAATTTAGGAAAACTATTTTTAAATTATAGGACAAATTCAAGAAAAAAAAAATGATAATGACAAAGTTGCTAATGTGGCTTAACTTAAGCGTAGCAATATTAAATGTTATGCTTCTGCTTTTAGTAATATATAAATATAGACTAGTAAGTTATCCGTGCGATGCACGAATAATGTTGTAATATTTTATATAAGATTGTTTTGGAAAATGTTATATATGTATTATAACATAATTGTTATAGAACTTTATTAGAAATGAGTTCATCATAGGGTTTGGCTTACCTCCAGTTACTTTTTTAAATAGAATTTCCTTTTATTTTAATGAGAAACTGCTACATCATCAACTAACTAAATAAAAGATGAAAATTAAAACCTACTATCACTTGTCATTGTTATTTAAAACAAAAAGAGATGTTCAGTTTTAAAAAGTATTGAAGGTAAGTTAAACCCTTGATCATAAAAAGAAATAATTAAAAATTGCACACATATATCTATTATAATTATTCAATTGAAATAGTGAGAAATTAAATATATATAATAAAAAATAAAAAACTTTGGAGGAATATTATAGACTAAAAGTTTATATAGAATGTGTCTTTTTCTTTCTTCTTAATTTTAAAATAAAATACATATCACAAACACTCACAATCAATTACATCATTTACAAAACCCACAAATCCACAACGTTAGACCTTAACATCAAAATCGTAATTGTCGTTGTTATTCAATATAAAATGCAAGCCCCCCTTCTTTGGTTGTAGCTAGCTCATATGGGTTAGAATTAAATGAAATAATAATGTTAGAGTTAGGTAAATGTTGTCGAAAGATTGAAGATAAATAATATCATTTTTGGTCTATTTGTATTTGACATGGGATGGGACGACATGAAGGGTTATGCAGGGATGGAGCCAGAACTTTGAGTTAGGGGGGCGGTTTTACTATTGGATGTGTGCAGTGATTTGAACCTCTAATTCTACTACTTAGTTGCTGAGATTTTTTTTTTTTTGGTAGTTAAGAGCAAAATTATTTTTGTTTAGAATTTTTTTAAAGGGCAAGGTTATTTATTTTGGATAAAATTAGTTAATTAAGGTTAATTTTGTTTTTAGTTTTACTGGTAATTTTTGTTGTTGGGCTAATTTTTTTTTTACTTGAATATTTTGTTTTAGATTTTACCTCTATAAATTTTTTTATGGTCACTAAAATGGGGAAAATACTAGAGCTGCAAGTTTTTCTATAAATTACTTATTAATAAGTGGTTACTAGTAAGTAAAAAAATGATGTAAATGGTGTGTCCATATGCGAACCAATAAAAATTTGCTACCAAAAGGGTTTGTAAAAATGTTATAAAAAAGTTTGTGAGTATAACATTACTCTTAAAAGAACCAATGATATTGTTAAGGGGAAATAAAATGTAATTTTATAGAACAAAATTGTTAAAATTAATACACATATATATAATAACATTTTTTTAAAAAAAAAATTAGGGGGGGTTATTGCCCCCTGGTCCAAGGGTAATTCAGTCCCTGGGGTTATGAGTAGGTATATATAAAAGGGTAGAAGTGCAAGAGGTGAAAATGATAAATTAAAATATAAAGAGTTTTGTGTGTATGTGTGAGAAATGTAAAGTTTTGAAATTTTAAGACTTACATTTAGGGGAGTTAGACAAAAGTTGTGATATATGATATATATATATATATATATATATATATATTAGTTAATAAGTGTTAATAAATAAAAAGTCAATAAGAGAATTTGTGGAAAAAAATTCAAAATTTTTATATTATATATTATCTTTGTATAGAATATAAAGAGGTGAACGTACGTGAATGCGTAGAACTCAACTAGTTTAGCAAAATTTGGTTGACCTTTTTAATCTACTAATCGTGACAATTATGGCCACAGTGTTTTTTCTTTTTTCTTTTTTGGTGAAACTAAAATTGCTTTAACACAAAATAAATAAATAAAAGTTATCATAAATATATAGATACAAAATTAAGAGTTATGCCAGTAAAAAATTTGAAAAACAAAATTTTGGCAGGAATGATAAAACACACACCACAGTCCAATCCAAAACAAGAGTATAAGTCAGAACAAAACAAGAGTATAAGTCAGAAATTCTTACATTTTATATAATATATATATATATATATATATATATATTTCCATTCACTGATAGTCTATGTTAATCTACTTTAGTCTTAATAGGCTCACTGCCTGGAAGGCTGGAAAAGAGACAAGTCTAACCTAATACATATTTTTATTTTTTGGGAAATTAAAGAAACCACACATATTTTCAAAGGCCAAAACAAGTCTTCAATTTGTATTTTTGCTTCTCTTTTCCCCACCCCACCACGATTACTATTTTCTCTTCGTAGCCGCCTCTCTCTCTCTCTCTCTGTTTTTTTCTTTGGCATACGAGTCTGCTATTAATTAGATTAAATAGTCCACCAAAAGGACTCCAAGGTTTATCATCATATATAATAACCCTAAAGTCCAAGTCCAAATATAGTTCATTCACTTTACCTGATTTTGGAGCACTAGCATTGAAAAATGCTAAAGTCATATTTAAGGCATTTTTGACATTTTAGAGGACAAAAACACTTGCATCAAACAATGCTAAACCACACTATTGCAAAATTTTTTGCAATAGTGCTACAGTACAATTCTAAACTTAGAATTGTACTGTAGCACAATGGTAAAAGAAAAATATATATTTTATTCCACTCTCTCTCCACCCGTTGGAATAGATGCTTAGCTAAAAAAAAGTGATGATGTGAAAGAAATAATAAAGAAAGATTAAAAAATAATATTTTAATGAAAAAGTAAAATAATAGAGTTTTTTGATGTAGGGTGTATTGTAAAATGGTATGGTATAATTGATAAAGTAACTTTTTGAGATGGTAAAATAGGATAGCATAGCATTCTTTGATGCTGATGCTAGCTAGGACTACATGCATCTTTATGAGTTTATATATAACTCACGCAATTATCAAAATCCCTGTTGTTTGTGTCGGTTAACTGCATTTCTATTGCAACTGGCTCACAATCAAACGTATAATAGTAATAATAATAATAATTTTTTTTTACAAAAAAAAAAAAAAAAAAACTTATAAACAGCTAAACTCACCTTCTAAGTTCCACTAAAATTCATTTAAGTTCTCCAACTTTTTTCATTCATTTCAATTTTCTAAATCTCAAAACTCCTCAATTCAATCACCTATTAATGTCACTAAGTCACTTAGTCCCCAAAACAATTGTCACTTAGTCCCCAAAACAATGTTCGTTTTGGTTTGTTTTTAATATTTAATATTTTATTATTTATTTATAAATTTTAAAAAATACGTTAGTTAAAAATAAATTTAAAAAAAAAAACTGGGCAAATCGCAAATTAACAATGTAGACTTTTGAAAGCGAATGCTTTCACATGTACTCTTGAGAGATGGTTTCAAATCTAAACAAATCTAGAATAGTCTTGAGTTCAATCTAAACAAATTGTATCTCAAAGCTACAAATACAATTTTGTCTATTAGGAAACCTAGGGATAAATTATGGGGCTTTGATTGTATATCTCCTTCCAACCATATGAAACATATATAGGTTTAGTAACGTACAGAGCGAGAGCGAGAGCGAGATCTCAAAAAAAAAGATAACAGGTACAGAGGAGAGATCGAGTGACATCGGAGAAGTGTTTCCGGCAAAGATGCTAACTTCTTTCCCCTATTTGTGTGTGTGTCGTGTCTCTTTCTCTCTCTTGTATTGGGTTAGGGTTTTTGGTGGGGTGGGTGATGTATTTTCTTGTTCAGATTTGGTGTACGATGTGTTTGCCCAGTTTTTAATTTTCTGGGTTTTTTTAATTAATTTTTTTAAAAAAATTTATAAATAATTTATTAAATAAAAATTAAATATTAAAAATATACAAAGAAGGAAGAGAGAGGTTTGAGTTAGAAAGGTGAAGGCTTGAAGTATTGAATCTGTCTTTGGAAGAGAGAGAGGTTGGCGTTAGTCATGCTAAAGGTCTGAAGAAGAAGAAGAAGAAAGGGTTGGCGTTTAAAATAATGAAGGGTTGGGTTTGGGCTTAATGGTGTATAGCAACGTAAAATTCATTTTTTGGGCTTTGCGGTGAACATAAATAAAGTTATAAAAATTGGGCTTTACGGTAGAGATATGATTGAAAATTATTTTCTTTTTAATAGTATTTTAAAATTAAGAAAAAAGTTAGTAAAAGTATTTTAAAATGAATAATGCTATATATATAAACTATTCTACAAATATTTTACAAATTGCTAATATGGCATACTTCGTCTCAACTTTTTAAAAACCAAAATACCACATCAGATATTAACAAAGAAAATTAATAAAAGAAAAAAGAAACCCAAATTTGTTTTGCTTCTAAACCCTCTCTCTGCACCTCCCTCTTGTCCTAAACCCAGGCCTCACACTCCGACTAGCGCCTCTGAAGCACAAAACTTAAAAAAAAAAAAAAAAACTGTCCCACAAAATTCTGTCAAATGGGATTGCAACACTTTAAAAATAAAATTGTCATATTATGGAAAACAACAAACTTTTTTTTTTTTTGGGGTAAACTAACTTATTCATTGAATATGAATGAATAATCACTAATATCACTTGTAATAATTTCACTACCGAATCTCTTTGAGTGACGTAATTATATGCTTACAGCTTACCTACCAAATTAATTTGTAATTATATAATATATATAATTTCCTTGTTTCTATAGAAGGAATACTTTTTGAATAGCATAATGTTGGCCTGTTTGACTGCGAATGGGTTTAGGAAGAGAGGGAGGCGTCATACGATGGCTGATGTGGCTCCGTAGCAACATTAAATATTATCCTCTAACTTTTAGTATTATACAGATATAGATAGATACGGAGAAGGACAACACGCCAAAATATCCTGCATAGCTGTCAAATTGATGTCTATCAGTCTTATAGTTCCACTTGATTATACTATTATATTCTGACAAGTGATAGAAGAAGAAGAATAGCTCAAAGAAAATGGATACGTTAGCGAACACAAATTTAGAAAGTAAAACACCTTTGATAGAGGTTGGTCATGGTGAAGAAGAAACTAAGAAAAGGTGGTGGCAGAAAGTGTTGGACGTGGAAGAGGCCAAGAAACAAGTCTTGTTTTCCCTACCAATGATTCTTACAAACGTTTTCTATTACTTGATCACCTTGGTATCAGTCATGTTTGCCGGCCACCTTGGTGAGCTTGAGCTTGCTGGAGCCACTCTTGCAAACTCTTGGGCAACTGTCACCGGCTTTGCTTTCATGGTAACTCTTATCTGTTACTGTAGTTATATGATGAACATCTAAACCTTCTTTTTCTCCTATGTTAACCTTTAGTCTTCAAAGAACATATGATTAAAAAAAGGTAGCAAGTAAATATTAGTATGTATATGGCTCAGTTGTTAAACTTTCTTTTAGTACTTTGGTTTACGAGTGAAAAATTGAAATGAATCCTATTGTTGCTCAGTTGATCACAGATCATAGGTAGATATGGATAAGCACGGCCACAATTTTTTTTTTTGCTAAACTGTTTTTTTATATGAATGAAAATCAAGTTAGTCTGTGGATAAGCACTGCAACATAATCATTGCTGGGAGGGAAAAACGGTTATGCTATCTAGTAAGGAGTACAAAGGATATCAAGGTACAAGTAATCTAAAATACGATTTGGTATTTTATACGATCATTGATATTGTTATTGTTCTTCAGAAAGAAAGAAAAAAAAAAGGATTGGGAAAACAGAACTTTAACAGAGGGTTTCCTATTTTTAAATTGCAATTTTGTTTCTGACAAAAAAAAAATTTATTCATCTTTGTGTAATTCCCTCCACATGTGACAAAAATCCGACAAAGATGATGATGGTGATAGTAAAGGCTCGAATCAAGATTCCATGTAATTAGTCCAAAAGCAAAGTACAAAGATGATTATATCAGCATATAGAAAAGTCCACGAGTTTGGTCTGTTTCAAGCGGCCAAGTTTTCTAGTCATGTGATAGCACTCCTTGAATACGCATCTACTTTGGTGTAACTGTCCTGTAGCACAGGAATGCTTGAATAAATAAATGAATACGTAAAGAACTCCAAGTCATGATAGGCCAATAGTCTTGTAACATGTCACCGGGTCTGTTTAATAGAGAGAAGTTGGGTTTAAATCCTCCCACCCCCACCTACTGTAAGAAGAAAAAAAGAAGTAATTAGAGTTTTAATTTACTATTTCAGGGTTTAATTGTATGTCATTAAAAGCAATTGTGAAGGGGCAGCCCTACTTTCACAGTAAATTTGTTACTATACCTGATATATAGCTTATAGATTGTGACTCAATTGCGTCCAAGATGAGTTATACTCTGATTAGATTGCATAGTCAATTCAATGTCTTTGTAAGCTATGTATTCTTATTTAACCTTACTATGATGCTTCATTCTTGAATCTTATCTTTAGGTTGGTTTAAGTGGAGCACTTGAGACACTATGTGGGCAAGGGTTTGGTGCAAAATTATATAGAATGTTGGGGATCTATCTACAAGCCTCTTGTATCATATCCTTCCTATTCTCTATCATTATATCCATCATCTGGTTCTATACAGAGCCAATACTGATCTTACTTCATCAAGATACTAGCATCGCAAAGACCGCCTCTCCTTATATGAGATTTCTCATTCCTGGACTATTTGCATATGGCTTTCTGCAGAACATCTTGAGATTTCTTCAGACACAATCTGTGGTTATGCCCATTGTTGTATTCTCATTGATACCATTGATTATTCATATAGGCATTGCATATGCTTTAGTGCATTGGACAGGTCTTGGTTTCACAGGAGCTTCTTTAGCAACTTCAATTTCATTTTGGCTGTCAGTCATTATATTGGCCATGTATGTAGTCTGCACAAAAAAATTTAACCACACATGGGAAGGATTTTCATTGGATTCATTCCATTACATTTTTACCAATTTAAAACTAGCCCTGCCCTCTGCAGCAATGGTATGGTAAGTGAAACTTCATTTATTTCATCTCATTACCATGCTCTTCAGCTCTTGCTAATTGTATAGAATTAACTTTAACATAGACTTACAAAAATATGTGAACAACATTTAGAATATAATCAAAACCCTTTGTAAAGATAGAAACACAATCACTCAGATATGTTCAACTAAGTGTTGCAGAATTTTATAAAATCTTCTATCTATTATTGGTGTACCATGACCAGAAAAAAAAATTGAACCTGGTCTGAAATGAATTAATGAAACCCAGTCCTAATTAAAGATGGCAATTTGTCGAAAAAATTCTCAATACAAAAGGTTTCAGCTAGTGAGTCATTATAACATGCTGATCTATTAGGAGACATAGGAGTATGGTATGAAACATGACCTCAAAAATTTTACTAGTCTTACATGGTCAAAATTTTTGCCAGTTTGGAGTACTGGGCTTTCGAGATTCTGGTTTTCTTAGCAGGACTAATGCAAAACTCAGAAATAACTACATCTCTGATTGCAATGTGGTAAGTTTTACATCTTTTCCCCTAGTCTTTATAAATTTTAAAATCTAATCTTCACGATTTACTCCAAATTTTTCCTTTTTTGGATTATATATTCAGTGTGAACACAGAAACTGTTGCCTACATGATCACATATGGTCTCAGTGCTGCTGCAAGGTTAGTTAGTTGAACAACTTCAAGTGGTTTGTATTTATACCTTCTAGTTCTTCCCTTCTGTATTTAGTCATAGATATTGAGAAAAATAGAACTAATGTTTACAGTACGAGGGTGTCAAATGAGTTGGGAGCAGGCAATCCAAACCAAGCTAAGAGTGCCATGGCAGTTTCTATCAAGCTCTCTGTCCTTCTAGCACTCACAGTTGTTTTGGCTCTTGGCTTTGGTCATAACATCTGGGCTGGATTCTTCAGTAACAGCAATGAAATCATACAAGAATTTTCTTCAATGACACCTCTACTTGCAATTTCAATAATTTCTGATTCTGTTCAAGGTGTCTTATCAGGTAATAATCCTCAACTTTTCTTTTATATGTGCAGATTATTCCACAGTTATTGGTGCTAATGATTTAGATACTGCAGGGGTGGCCAGAGGAAGTGGTTGGCAGCACTTGGTTGTGTATGTTAACTTGGCAACTTTCTACTGCATTGGAGTACCAATTTCAGGACTCCTTGGTTTTACTTTGAAACTACAGGCTAAGGTGAAATATATTTATAGTAGTCTGTTCACAAACATGCCTAAAAATCAGTATACTTGTCTGCATAGACATAAGATTTCCATATTTCCTTTATAGCAATTTGAGAAGCCCTCGTGCTTAGAAAGAAGTTTAGTTATCTAAAATTTTCCTGCAATGAATTATTCTGTACAGGGTTTGTGGATTGGCTTAATCTGCGGTCTATCCTGCCAAGCTGTCACCCTCTTGTTGGTTACACTGCGAAGAACATGGGCTAAACTGGATCTCTCCAATAACAACACAAATGGATATCCAGTTTTAGTTTAGAAAAAGGTCGTCAAGCATTGTCAGTGATTAGCAACACAGGCTACTTGGGTCTGTGACATATCTTGGGAGACATATATGCAGTTTATGCATGAGATTTTGCAGCTTCCTTCAAACATTGCAACTACGGATTTTTCCATACACTGGCTCAAAAGAACAAGGTTAAAAGAAGGGTCAATGTCCTTCAACATATTAATCTGAAACTAGTGTTGTAAAATACAAGCATTTATTTTCTCTTAGTTTGAGATGTGTTAAAGGACCTCTCAATAACCCCTAGATGGATTGGGATCAAGCAGCATTAAAAAGGCATCCCAGAACTCATACTAATTATTTAGATTAAAAGTGTAACAAGTACAACCTTATTTTCTTCTTAAAAAAGGAAAAGAAATGTACCACCTTATTTAAATTTTGTTATTCAAAGCTTAAAATTGGTACCGTTATAATCAGTTCTAAAATGAAATAACTTAAGCTTCTTTTCTTTTCTTTTTTTTCTTTTGATAATTTTAATATTTAGAAAAAATGGGGATTTAAATCTTGGATATTTCTATTTAAAACACAAATTAGTGTCAACTAATTGAGTAACAAGACTCTTGGCTAAGCTTATATTTAGTATTAGAAAATAAATAGTAGAAATTATTAATAGAATGCTCTTAATGATCTTTTTTTTTTTTTTGAGGAATGCTCTTAATGATCTTGATTACCCATAATAGCTAACCCCAAAATTAAGACTAAGGTTTAGTTATTGTTATTGTAAAAGTAATACATGGACCAATCTATGTTGTCCCCAAACATATATTCAATAGTCTAGACTCTATAGTCTAGACTCTATCTAAATCCTGAAAATCCAAACAGCAATCTAAAAGGAATTTTTGGATCCTCTGTCACAAGACTTAAACCCCATATACTTTGATGCACAAGCAATACTCGTTATTGACTATGGTTACATATTATATTTGCACAATTATATACAACCATTTTTTTTTTTTTTTATATACAAGATAGAATTTCTATTCTAGCATAATCTAAGTGTATATGTGTGTGAAACTCCTTCCTGGAAAGTTGAACCCCAGCTCTTGCCCTTCACACCCCACAAGTATTTATACTTGTGGAGTGACCACTATACTAAGGGTGTGCGGTGGTAACCATATTTGTTACTACATGACAAAATTGTCACAAAACTTATTGTACGCATACATTATTCTCTTTACACATATTATTAATTATTGTGTCTTTATAACTAACTAACTCCATGACAATCCGCTCATCTACTCCTACACCATAAATCAACTAAACGGTTTAACCCAAAAATTTGTTTTCCAACGTAAATATATTGCTATAAAATGAAAAGACTCCCACAAAACAATACCCCACACATTACAATTCATAATTAAAGGCGAAAAAGTACAAAGAAGCATAGCGCAAATGGGTTCAACCAAAGTGGTAGCTCTGCTCCTCATTGTCATTGCCATGGTTGTGATGTTTGCTTCTTGTGTTGAGCTTGGGGAAGCTTATTATGTGTATGATTTTCAATGCTTTAAGGCTTGCTAATTGCTATCCTAAGCGGTGCTGCCAAACTATGGCTATTCCAGATGCGATAAATACTGCCAAGGTCTTTGTGGTGGCTATTAAGGATGGCTAGAACAACAAGAAGCTATATCGGGGAGTGTCGGTGTCTTTAACATATATATGAAAATGATCAGACGCTACTCTTACGTACGTCATAATTAAACTACTTATTATGCCTAACATATTTTATAATCATTGTTGGAGAAATTTTAATTAATACTAAATTTGCCTACTTTTATTACTTTCTAGATGCATACCTGGATTTACATTTTGTGGTTTGAAGACAAAAAAGGAAAAATAAAATTACAATTGAAACGTTGGCGGTTGGACCAAACTTTAATTCCTTTATGGCAATGACACCTCTAACGAGGAAAAGAACATGGTCATTACCAACTTTAACGGACTCCAATTCAAGCCACGTCAGAAAAGCAAGATGGATTTAGTGTTTTCTTCTAAGGCTGTGTTTGGTTGCTGTAAAATGTTTTTCGAAAAATACATATTTTTCGAAAATACTAATTTCCGGAAAAGGAAAATATTTCAATGTGTTTGGTTGCATTTCAAAAAATTTTCCGGAAAATATTTTCTGGTGTTTGGAAAAGAAGAAGGAAAACACAAATCCAAAAAAACACAAGCCACAACCCAGAAAAAAATCATCAACGATCGCGATCCGAGATCGTGATCTCGCCGGCACGATCTCGCGAAGGCGAGATCGCGATCAACGTCGTAATCTCGCGAACATCATCGTTCGCGAGATCACGCCGTCGATCGCGATCTCGATCCGGCGCGATCTCTCTCTCTCTCTCTCGCGCGCGCTCTCTCTCTCTCTCTCTCTCTCTTTTTCCGGAAATCCTTTGAAGTGAAAATGAGGGGAGAAATTCATTTCCAGGTCAAAGGTGAAATTAGTGGTCAACCGGAAATCATTTTCTTGAAAATAATGTTTTCTGTGACAGCCAAACACATGGATTTTCCGGAAATTGATTTCTGAAATTGGTTTTCACCCAATTCAAACGCAACCTAAGATAAAATATTTTAGAGATATTTTACCAAAAAAAATCTATTTTAGAAATAAACAGTTATTTTATGACTAAAAATACATTCTTTAATTTAATTTAATGACAGAAATATAAAATTACTTTGTATAATGTTCACTCACCAAAAGCCTTATAATTCAATCAACAACGAAGATGTTCGGCATTCAAATCCACCGTTTCCTATTATTGTAGATTGAATTATAAAAAATAAAAATAAAAAATATAATATTCAGACAAAATTTAATTCTATCAAAATTCAAAATTTATTTGTAGTAGGCTTAATTGAGTTAGATTATTCCTTTATTGTAATTAAAAAAAAAAAAAAATTCTTTGGAAATTCACTTATGCCTCTCACTTACTTTTTGAGAGACACCTCAATACACAAATGTTTCTTTTGACAAGTTTTAGTGTCCATTTGGGAACAATTTATTTAGTTGAAACTAAAAATTTCTTTGCTGAATGTATTGTAGATAAATGTAAAATTTAGCTGAATAATGCAATAGGACCCATAAATAGTACCAAAAAGTGCAGTGAAACCCATAAATAGTGGCAAAACTAAGCTGAAAGTGGAAATAAGCTAAAAAATTCAGCTCATCTCAAACGCACACTTAGGGTCCATTTGGAATCCGTTTATTTTACTGAAACTGAAAACTTTTTGCTGAAAGTACTATAGATAAAGGTAAAAGTTAATTGAAATAATAAAGTATGACTCATTAATAGTACCAAAAAGTGCAATAGAACCCGTGAATAATAACAAAAATAAGTTAAATAGTAAAATAAGTTGGCAAAATTAATTTTTGCCAGACGGACACTTAGTGTATCTTTGAGCTACTAAAATGGGTTGCTAGATCTTTCTTCTCAAGGGTTCAACGTATCTTTGATATTGTTAAATAGACCCTTAAGCTATGGCTTAATAATGCATGCAATGGACCGAAAACTACTTTGGGCTCATCTACCATTTATTTGCACGGCCTACTATTAAACTTTGAGAACTCTTTTTAAGTATTTTCCTCATTGCAAATTGCCTCTAGGAAGAGTGTTGTCTTTGTCCCTGGTTTTTATGAAGTTAAAGGTTGGCCCTCGACGAAAACGATTGGTGCTAAGGCTGTTGTTCAGCCTACACCAGTGGAGGCCTTGGAGATTATCCCTGAATTGGGGAAATATGAGAATTCTATGGAACCCCCTAAGCTAGCAAAAAAAAAAATATATATATATATATATATATATATGAGATAGATTCAAGTTACATCTTTTTTTAAGCTATAGATTTCTAAAAGATCAAACAGTTAAAAGAAAACATTATTATTCATCATTGTATCATTAAATACTTACCAAATTAATAGCATTCTGATTGTATTCTTATTAATTACTGATTGTATTTTTTTTTTTTTCCTCTCTCTTTAGTCTTTATTAAGTCCTTTCACTATAATCTTTTTTTTTTTCTTCTTCTGCAATTCATCAAATATTTCTACCCTCTTCATCTTTCTAATCTTTCCTTACTTCAGTCAGTTTTTTACTCCCCTAAATAAAACCTCTATCACTTTCCTCATCCTTTTTAACAAAATGTTTAAGATCATGAATTCTTGAAAATAACTTCTAATTATTTTTAGTTTTGGTTCCATGTATCTTGTGTTCCAATTTTATTTACTTGATTTTTTAAAATCTTTTTTAAATGTTTGTTGATTTGCAAACAACCTCGTCACCTAAGATACAATCTGATTATCTTATCAAAAAAAAAAAAAAAAAGAATACAATCTGATTATCTTATCATAAGGATAGACCTCTATATAGACTTAGGACTTGTATTTGGTGTGGTTGCCGAATATGTCCTTATCTTCATCTCTTGTATTTGAATTGAAACTAGTATGATTATTAGGATCAGTAGAGTCCATAACAGGGCTCAAGTAATTGAAGCACAAACAATTATATTTTTGATAACTATTTTGCAGCTTCTGCTGTGAATAACAAAAAAATCCTTTCAATTTTTTTTGAAGGAAAAAAAAAATCCTTTCAATTGCTACCAAAAACAAGAGTCAGATAACTTTCAACTGTTCCTTAAAAAAAATTACCAAAACTAATCTGAGCCTATTATACACTAAACAAAATATCAAATTTTTTTTTAATTGCATTCTACAATATCAACATTTTAACAAATACACATAAACAAATTGTATTTACGTATTGAAAATCTCAAACAAAACTACTCAATTACATTGAGTGTGATATATGAATATAAACAATTTTTCTTTTTTGGTTAGACCGCATTGAAGCAGCTAGTGAAGGTAGAAGGTCTACCTTTCAATTGCTTCTTGACGAAATGGGAGGTTTGATTGTTTAGTGTATGATAGGCTCAAATTTGAAGTATTTTTAATTTCCTTTATTTATTTATTTTAAGGAGCAAATTGAAAGTTATTTGACTCTTGTTTTGGGTAGTTTTGTGAAATCAATGAAAATGGGATTATTTTTGCAATTTTTTTTGTTAGATTGTGTTGAAGAAAATATTATCTAGTGGAAAGCAATAAATAAGGAGAGAGAGAGAGAGAGAGAGAGAGAGAGAAAGAGAGAGAGAGAGAATACTAGTATTAATTAGGTGATAAGGTGGAAAACAATAGCATTTAATGATTTTTTTTTTTTACCGTCAAATTTCTTAGAAATTTACAGTGTAAAAAATATGAAAGTTTATAAGAGTTACAGCTGGTGTAACTGTAAGCAATGTTACACCACCCAATAACTTGTTAATGAATTTATATTTTGAAAATTCCACCGTTGGATTACATATTCTATTTGTTCTAAACATGCATGCCAATTTTCATACTTATTGGATATTATTTATCATTCGATTCATAAACTCATCTTTTATGCATTATTTTAAACTACAAAAACTTGAATTTATACAATTGATAGATGACATGACTATTGATCTTTGATCACCTTCAAATTTTGCAAGTATGAAGAATATATAAAGATAATGTAATCCAATAGTCGATTTGTCAAAATTCACATCCAATTAAAAATTATTGAGTGGTGTAATATTGCTTAGAGTTACACTAGGTGTAACTTGAACTCAACTCTCTCTCTCTCTCTCTCTCTCTCTCTCTCTCTCTATAGGGTTGGGTTCAAGTTACACCTAATGTAATTTTAAGCAATGTTACACCACTCAATATTTTTTTAATTAGATACGAATTTTGACAAATCCATCATTATATATGTGTGTGTGGTTAGGTTCAAGTTACACCTGGTGTAACTCTAAGCAATGTTACACCACTCAATATTTTTTAATTGGATGCGAATTTTGATAAATCGACCATTGGATTATATTATGTTTATATATTCTCCATACTTACAAAATTTCAAGGTGATCAAAGATCAATAGGCATGTCATCAATCAATTGTATAAATTCAAATTTTTGTAGTTTACAATAATGCATAAAAGATGAGTTATAGATTAAATGTTAAATAACATCCAATTGACATGAATGTTAAGAACATATAAAACATGTAATCAGTGGCGGAGCCAGGATTTAAGTTGATGGGGGGCAAAATTTGTATAAGATATATGCACTTTCACAAAAGAAAAAATAAGTCAAATATTATAATAGCTAAGTACAAAGGAGTTTTATTAGGGTTCATGATGGATTGTGGCTTTCTAAGCGGTGCACTTTGCTTTCCACGTTGGTATGCAAGAAGGCATTTTTGAAGGGATTGATCAGGGCCTTTTTGCTAAAATACGGTAGGGAAACATTAAAACTTATGTGTAAGGCATGCTAGTGGAGAAGTTGTGGTTACTTATTTGTTCACTTAGAAGGTAGAGTTATGCTCTATTTCAAGGCTAAAGAACCAAAGTGGTGTTTTAGTTGGCTAAATTATCATTAAGTGTGATTAATTAGAGTTTTTGGTTAGATGAAATTCCTCACATGATAAGGAAGATCTTTGATCTAGAATGCTATTTCTATCAAAAGAAAATAATAGGTTTGGGTTTTTAATAAGTATTAGCTATGAAACTAAGGGTTTCTTTTGGGCAGCCCGCGCTGCGAGGGGGAGGGGGGGGGCAACTGCCCCCCCTCAACCCCCCCTGGCTCTGCCCCTGCATATAATCTAACGATAAGATTTGCAAAATATGAATTTTATAACAGGTTATTGGGTGGTGTAACATTGCTTAAAGTTACACTAGGTGTAACTTGAATCCAACCCTATATATATATATATATTTCTTTTTTTGTTTTGACCCCCTAAAATAAAATTTTGAACATCTTAAATCCCTAATTCTAAATCTTTTTTTTTAAGTCTAAGTCCAACTAAAATAAACTTGAATATGATCCCCTTAATAATCTATTTTTGAAAATAAAGTTACAATTAATTAAAACTTTTGATCAAATTTGCAAGTATCGTGGCTGAATTTGAATTTGTCTTTAATTTTTTACTTGTAAATGGGGATCTGAGCATGGCCAGTTAGTCAATCAGTAGTTAGTAAATATTAACACTAAAAAACAATTAAACAATTATACAATGGGTGATTCTAAATAATAATAAAAAATTAGACAAAGGGGTGGGACTGAGGAGTAATTGAGTGAAGAAAAAAACAAATGTTAGCACAACAAAAAAATTCTTAATAGAATTACAAAGACTAATAGTTGTCAAAGTTTAGTTGAATTGTTAAATAAAAGAATTGTACAAAGTAAAGACATAAACTAATTGATAAAAATATTCTAAGCAATAATAATTAAGGTTCACTTAACAACAATAATTTTTTTTTAATCTGAGATAGAAATCTCACTCTATCTTAATCTAAGTGTATATGTGTGTAAAACTCTCTCTTAGAGACTCTTGCCCCCCACTCCACAAGAACTTATACTTACAAAGTGATATTACACCAATAATAAGTAGTAGTATTATATTTAGAAATAATAGATTATTTCCAAGATTTAATCATTGGACCAAACATTAATTTCCTCCCTTCAAAGTCCAAATGAAACTTCACTTTATGGCAATGACACCTCTAATGAGGAAGAGAACAAGGTCATTTCCCTCAAAAAAAAAAAATAAATAAATAAAAAAAAATAAAAAAAAAAACTCCAATTCAAGTAGGTACGTCACAAGTATATTTAAAGCATTGTGAGTTTGGTGCGCTTTCTTCTAAGATAAAGGAAAATTATTATTTTATGACAAACAATACGTTTGTTAATTTAATTTAATGACAAAAAATATTATTACACAGTATAATATTTTAACACCAAAAAGCATAAAATGCCAAGCTTTATAACTCAACTAACTTTCTTTTTTTCTTTTTTTTTGTATTTGGAATGGAGACATTCAAATCTACCATTTCCCATTATTGTTTATTGAATTAAAAAATATATATAAAGTATAATATTATGACAGAATTTAATTCTTTCAAAATTTATTTGCAGCAAGCTTAATTGAGTTAGATTATTCCTGAGTTATGGCATAATACATACAATAGGCCGAAAAACACTTTCGGCTCATCTTGCATTTGCACAACATCCTATTAATCTATGAGACCACTTGAGTATTTTGCTAATTGCAAAATCACACATAAATGTCGCACAAATAATTTATAAATTGAGACTTATAAATTTATAATTAGTGTATTTTTGCACACTGCCCACATTCTTCTATTATAATTAGTGCATTTAGGATTTTATTTTTTCATACTTCAGCTCCCTCTCAATCAATATCCTGGCTCTGTCTCTGATTTGAAAATAATATTTTTGGGCAATGAAAAAATAGAACTTAAAGGGTAAAATACAAAAATTGCCGACATTGTAGACTTCATTGTAAAACTACTCTTGATCTAGGGGGAAAATTTTTAATAAATCAAATGCCATTTTGAAGAGCACCAACACAAATCCACTCATTCACACAAGTTCATCCTAACAATGAATGAATAGGTTGAGCACGTGGTCTCTCACACTTTAGTTTATATGTATGGTGAATTCAAATGATAATATTTCGAGAGCAATGCACAAAATTCATGTGATTAAAGCAATGTTAAATCAAATGATTCTAATTAATATATATATATATATACACACACACATATATATGTGTGTATTAAAACACATGGGGGTATGATTTTAAAAAATAGTCAAAGTTTGAAGAATATACATATGTATTTTTTTTTTTTTAAATTATTATAAACTGTTAGGTTCTAAATGTTTAGAACAATTGGCAAATCGTGAACACAAACTTGTCTAGATATAGATCTTAGAGTCTATAGGTATTATTAGACGATGCTCGATCAAGGTGATTCAAGTCAAGATTCAAAAACATACAAGCTGCAGGAAGAAGATTTCATAATCTGCCTGGTTCGATTGATTGAAAGACAGACTCGACCGAT
This sequence comes from Quercus lobata, assembly GCF_001633185.2. NCBI lineage: Eukaryota > Viridiplantae > Streptophyta > Magnoliopsida > Fagales > Fagaceae > Quercus > Quercus lobata. The sequence goes on along the minus strand of NC_044911.1, from coordinate 22,258,896 downwards.
CAAAAGTCGTATCTGCAGAATTTTAATTAAGCCCAAACAGCAATTCAAGCCCATTAAAGATTAGGGTTTCTGATCTACTTCTCCCAGTATATAAAGGAAACCCTAAGCATGTTTTTATAAGGCTTTTTAGAGAGAGAAGAGTGTGCCTCTTTTGTATTTAGGGTTTTGTTCCTAAAAAGCTCTCTCATATCTTCTACCGATGTTATTACTTGAAGAATCTCAAAATCCGATGTTGTAAAAGTTACTCCCCTCTCTAATCATCAAAGGTGCTGATGATCAAAACCTTCAAAGGTGGTCTTGGAGTCACAAACAGAACAGTTTGTGTTGCTAAACCTTGGAGTGAAATCTTAAAGTCACAAACGTGTATGTTTGTGTTTTGCAAAGGCCAAAGAAAGAAGTAGTTCGTGGACTCAGAGCTATCATGAGGTCGTGGTAGTAAGTTTTCTACTCGAGATAGTAATAGAATGTTAGTGGTCTAAATTCTATTGTACAAACTTCAATTCTTTCATAGTGGATTTGATTTTTACCTTGAGGATAGCTAGGTTAAATACTTCCCAGGTTTTTTACCGGTTTGGTTTTCCTGGGTTATCATATCGTTGTGTTCTTTATTTTCCACACTTTACAATTATATGATATATGTGTGTTAACCTAGATCTAATTAATTTGATTAAGTAATCACTTGACTAATTAACTAGGTTAATCTGATTGGTTTTAAAGGGTCTAAAAATGTACATAAACATTCAATTATTATACAAAGAGAATATTTTCTATAAGAGTATTAATATATATTGTAAACATTTTAACAAAGCAATATATCATATTTTAATAGGATTAGTTTTTAAATTACAAGATAACTATATAGTTATCTTGTAATTTTATGATATTTATTCTAATTTTATGTAAAGTAATTGGATTCCATTCATAATGAATACACACATATAAGGTCAGCCACGGCTCCCTCAAAGAAATTTTTCTGACTCAATCACTAGTTTTTGCCATTCTTGAAATCTAGAAACCAGATTTAAGTAAACGACTTTAAGGTCACATTTTTCATTTATGATTTTTTTTTTTTGGGGGGGGGTGGTTAGAAACCATTGTTTTAGGGATTTTGTTATTAATGAATTGATGACTTAACATAGTGTAAACCTTTTATTATAAAACTAGCCTTTGAGCACGCTCGTGACTTAACATAGTATAAACCTTTTATTATAAAACTAGCCTCTGAGCACGCGCGTGCTCAGAGACTCTTCTATTTTTTGGGTAAGGGTTAATTTAGAGCATTTATTATAATTTGGAATTATTACATTTTTCAATCACAAAAAAAAAAAACCTAGGGGTGTGATGAGTGTCATGTGTGGAGAAATAATTTTCCAATCACAATAATTTTTCATCACAAAAAAATCTAGGAGTGTGATTGGAAAATTATTTCTCCACACATGACACTCATCACACCCCTAGGTTTTTTTTGTGATTGGAAAATATAATAATCCTAAATTATAATAAATGCTCTAAATTAACCCTTACTCAAAAAACAGAAGAGCCTCTGAGCACGCGCGTGAGGCTAGTATAATGTAAATATTTTGAATCCACTACTAAAATATTTGTAATTTTTTTCATTACTTTAAAGCCTACAAAGCATTTACTATTCAAGCAAAAAAAACTTTGTATGAGTGTCATGATTAATATGTTACAAAATTAAGACTCAACTTCAACTAAAATATTCTTAAAAGATCATTATAAAAAAAAAAGTTTTAGAAAGCAATAATTCAACTCTTGTTCTTGGGTTTGGTCCAATGGAGATTCTTACATTCTATTTGAAAAACAAAATTTAATAATTAATTCATTATCATATAATTTGGACAGGACAGAGAAATAGAGCAATAATATTTTTACATTGTGTAACTCATCCAAAAAATAAAAAAGCCTGAATACAATTTATGCTCCTTATAATTAGAATATAAAATCTATAGATAACAAATCCAGAGAAAGAGGTTCCCGTATAGCCTAACCCATTATGTATGTTGCGGGTTCGGTAGATAGTGGCTTCAAATTTGGGAAGAAATAGACCATTCCATTCCTTACTTGGATAGAATTGATCACTTGACTTAGCATCCACTCCAAGTGTGTTGTATTTGGCAGCTTTAATCCCTTATTTATGGGCCTAATCAAGGAACAAAGAATTAAGTTTCTTTCTTGTTGAAAATAGTATAATAAAGTAGCACAAAGAAAAATGTGGGTGTGTAAAAGATTTGTTAAATTTATTTTGAAAATTTGAAATTAAAAAAAAAAAAAAATCGTTCATGGACATCTTGGTTTTTTGGAGCCATAATTTGCTAATAAAATTGTATAAGAAATTCTAAAATCTAACAAAAAAAAATAAATAAATAAATAAAAAAGAAGGAAATAGGGGAAAAAAACTCAAAGAATAAGGTATAGATATAGACATGAATATCAATCCACCTGAATTGTTGATCCTCACTTAACCGAGTGCAAAGACATTGCTCCAATACCAGAAGACCTTATCCGTGCAAATCTTCTACAAAATACACAAAACCAACATGCCATAATTTGCTGATAGAATTATATAAGAAATTGTAAAATCTAAAAAGAAAAAGAAAAAAAAAAAAGATTTGGCCGCAATAAGGCAGTAAACAAAAAACTAAAAATTTAAAAAGAACATGAGAGAGAGAGAGAGAGAGAGAGATGCCTAGCATATAAATGAGATACACCAACAATTGTATCAAATCTATCCCGATAAATTCCCACCTACACACCACCAAATTGGAACAAATAAATAAATCACAACCTATGAAAATCACAACATATAAAAACTAAAATGATAATAACAGAATACATAAGGAAAGATTAGAGTATGTACCTTTTGAATTTTATATTGAGCGATGGCCTTCTTTGCATGTCCTCTCTGCCAATCTTCTATTTTGTTTTATTATTTTATTATTATTTTTGGTTTGATACCAGACCTCTAGGGCTCTTAACTATCAAAGACTGTTTTTTTTTTTTTAATTTGAATTTGAATTAAAGATGGGACGTGAGGATAAGGATGGTAGAGTTAAATAAAATTGTAACTGCTAGACTCCCAACCCATTATCATCAAACAGTTGGTCCAACTGTTTGATGATGAAGACCAACTGTTTGATGATAATGGGAAGTTAAAATTTTTTTTTTTTTTTTAATATGAGGGGAGGTTAAACTTGTACGTGGGTTAAAGAGTGAGTGAATTTTCCTTCTTTTTTGTTTTTGGAGCAACTGATACATTTTGAATGAGAAGTTAATTTTTTTCAGGAAATTGGGAAACAAAGTAGCGTGTAATGCGTAGTAAGAATGTTTCAAGTTGTTCCTTCTCAAAAAAGCGTGTAACGGTGTAATACCCTCAAAAATAAAAAAGTAGCATAAATTCCTATTAAAAAAAACAAAAAAAGAGAGTTTGTGTTAGTTTTAAATTGAGAAACAAATTAAGTAGTGTAACATAAATTCCTAAAAAACAAACACCAAACCAAGTAGCAGGCTTGCATGTTATTAAAGAATAATAGTTGTCAAAGAGTTTGTGTTTGATTTAAATTGGGAAACCAAGCAACACAATCTTCATTCAAAAAAGAAACAACACAATCCATTAAAGCAATTCTCCACATTTTTAAGTCTAAACATAAACTTTTACGCAGTACATCAACTTTACCAAACACAAAGAAGTTTTGAAGAATCACAAACTTACCTATACACCTCTCTTGTGCGCTCCATGTCTTGGGGGCGTCAAGCTCTTCGTACATGGCATAGTTAGTCCTATAAAACAAATGGCAAAAGGCAAACAATCAGCGACAAAGTTTAAGCATACGAAATCTAATTAAGCATACAAAAAAAGTTTAAGCATACGAAATCCAATTAAGCGAATTTCAATCCAAATTCTCAAACAGCAATACCTACAATAAGTAAATATATCGCTGCCGATACTATTTCTATCTCGTAAACCTCTCTAACTCTCTCCTTATTATCCCCTTAAAAAAAAAAAAAAAAAAAAAAAAAAAAAAAAAAAAAAGCATAAATTCCTACATCTAAAAAAATTAAGAAGAAGCATAAAGATAACAGTGGCTTGTTATCAAAGAGTTTGTGTTTGATTTAAATTAGGAAACTAAGTAGCATAATCCCCTAAAAAATAAAGAGTAAATTCCTACCCCTAAAAAAAAAAAGGCGTAAATTCCAATTATAAAAAAAATAAAATAAAAACCCCAAAAAAAAGAAAGAACCCTTACCAACATCCTTTCTCAAGTAGCCAGTTCAAACACATACCCTTTTATTTGAAATTTCTAAGTCAGCCATGGGTAATAAGCAATCGTCAAACACTTTTGAATCCCTAATCACATTCACCCATGGCCCACGGGTAAGTACTTGGCAGCCATGGTAGGTAAAAACTCAAAAAAAGTTAATGATAAAAAATATTTAAAAAAGAAAAAAAAGAAAGAGGGACTTACAAAAGATAGAACTTAAAAAGTTGTTGGAGCCTTAAATTGTTTAAAAACCAAATCTGAAAGTAGAAGAAGAAGAAAGAAGTGGATGTAGAGCTAATCTGAATGTCTTCAATCTGAAGAAAAATGAGAGAAACTGGCAAAGAGAGAAACTTGCAAAGTGAACGTGAAACTTGCAAAGTGAATGTGAGTTTGTGGGTCTTAAAGTATATGAGTTTTAATTTACATATCTATCTCTGATAGTTGAAAATTTGTAAGTGGGTATGATGAGGATATCTTAGGCATGAAAAATATGGAATCCAAATAAGGGAAGCCTCTTAAATAGTAGTATAGATAATGTCAAGATAAAAAGAAATCGACACGGTAAATTTTCTTAAGAATTCTAGAGGATTTTGATTTATTTAGATGTGACAAATTGGATTACAAGTTCAGAAACTAACAAATTGGACCATGTAATTATCCGTAACTTCCAAGGTCATGATTTTCAGTTTGTTTTGTTATGTCGGTTTTGAGGCTTCACACCATTGGCTTGCCCGCACTTGTCTGTGCTCCACAAACACCACGCTTCAGTTTTCAAAATCTAACTAATAAGGAAAGCAATCCTTATAAAAACTATGAACTCCACTCAATAGCCCTTCGTGTTTAATTTTCTTGCAAATAACCGAGCACCCACCACCCCACTAACGCAGGAAACAAAGACAAAGCAAGAAAAATGGCATCAAGCAAGGTTTCCATAGTGCTTTTCATTACCATGATCGTTTTTCTGGCATCCTCTAACGTTGGAGAAGCCTTGAGATGGCGAACAGACCACACATGCTACCATAAGTGCGACATAGCTTGCATAAATCAAAGAGGTCATGACGAGGGTCGTTGCCAAGGTTATTGCAACCAGTATTGCTCTGTTTTGGAATGTATTTTTTGTTGGTGATATTTAGATATGACACTCTGAAATTTGAACTGAAATGGAGATACATTCTATAATTCATGTTTGTACGCCAATGTTGACTAGTAAAAAGGATCTTCTAAGGCGCAGAATTACATCGGAAAACCTATTTTACCAGATATAGGACTCAAAAAGTATCTTGCAGATTTGTGTGCTTACTTTATATTGTTGTCTAGTAAAATATTGATTAGTATAATGCTGCTCATATAGAATTGATTTGAAACTTGCCTTTTCGGGTGTAATAATATGTTCTGTGTTGCTTAGTTTTCTTCATCTTTAGGGGTCTTTTCAGCATTGTTATAACAAGAAGAGGTTTATAAAGATTTTCTGCGTTTTGGCACATCAATTGCACAAGAAGAGACCAAATTATACTTGTAGTTTCGTATACAAATTTTGTAACACTATATTATAAGAAAACACAATTTATGTTTGTATGTTGGCAAGCATTGACAATCATCAATGGTAAAACCAGGGAAATATTGATGGCCTATAGAAACTTTTGAAGTGGAGGGGATAAAGCTTCAGAGCTACTAATGATGGCACACACTTCCGGTTCTAGAGTAAACTCCTTCCTTCTTTACTAGTAGTTAACGTGTGAGTTTTAAGAAAGAGTTGTTCTAACACTACAAACCAGGGACAGACCCAAGTGGGGGCCTAAGGGGGCTCGGGCTCATGGGCCCAAAAAAAAATAGTAGCTAAAATTTTCAACCAAAAAAAAAAAAAAAGGACTTGGCCCCCTATCCCAGCCAGCCAGCCCAATCAAGACTCAAGAGCCCATGTAAATCTAAAAATAAAAAAATAAAAAACTAATCACGCAAGACTCTCGCGTGAATAGTTTTTATGACAATGGCCCAAATCAGAGAGACTTTGGAGTTGTTGGAAACTACAAGCTTCCTTTTATTATAACACATCATGCAAAATAATGCTTCCTATTCTTCTTTTCTTTTTCTTATTTACTTTTTAATTAATTTTTTTTATACAAGCGATAATGTGAAAATAGAATGGAGTTACTTAGTCTTAGCTTAGTTTTAGTACCTCGAGAGGCATTAAAATCTTTCAAAAGTAATGATCTTTGTTTGTTGGTAAAGAATTTCTATCCACAAAATTTCACAAATTATGACAAACAAGTGTAGGAGAAGGAGCTTTATCATTTTAAGCATCATGTAGTCCAGGATCCAGAGTTCAAAAAATTGAACAATTTATTTGAGTTGTGTCAATGGTTAGTGAAAACTGGAAACTCAAAATACTACAAACTTGTTTATAAAATGGTGAGATGTGCTTACTCTTCCAGTTTCTATTGCTACTACAAAGCGAGCATTTTCAGCTATGAAAGTTGTCAAAACTAACCTTCAAAACAAATTTTTTGACGGACTCTTTGATGTTATACATTAAAAAGGATATAGCTTCAACATTTAGTTTGGATTCAATCATAGATGATTTTGAAGATTTAATAGAGCATCGAATTCCCTTTTCATAGATGATTGTATTTAGAAACAATATTATTTCATGTCTTTTGTTTTTGTTGGTAGATGATTGTATATTAATATATTAAGAAACAATGATTTTTGGATATTTGTCTTAATTGATAGTTTATTAATACTATATGGATGCGTATTTGAAAAAAAAAAAAAATTTCGCTTATCTCCGGCTCCCCCAGCTTGAAATCCTGGGTCCGTCCCTGCTACAAACTTAACCACAAATCTCATGCATGCGCAGTAGACTGTGACCAGCTATCTATCACTTTCACATAGAACCCACCACTTTTTTTCCACAACTTAACAATTAGCCACGTGAAAGAGTCGTAGCAAAAACTTTGACTAAGTTTGTGATACTAGATTTTTTTTTTTTTTTTTTAAGAAATTTGTTTAATTACAATATGTTTGTATTACTATTAAAAGAATCCTTAAGAAGAGTGAATTAAAAATTTTGTTCATTTTATATTTGGATAATTAATAAGTAGACAAGTGGATAAAGAGAGAGATGAACCCCTCGTCTAAATTTAAGCCACTTTGATGGAAGGGAGATCAAAGAAAGTGATCATGTAAAACATTCAAAATATTATTTCAGTTTCAACAAAATAAGCAGATCCCAAACAGGCACTTGGTGTGTAATAAAAATTTTGTAACTATTATTACTCAAAAATGTTTTTGCAAAAAAAATAAATAAATAAATAAATTACCTACCCAATGTAAATCGCAATAGATCATTACGTTCAAAATTATAGTTAAAAAATAAATGCTACAAACTAATTCATCTGATAAATTTTATAGTATCAAATGTCGTACAAAGAAGGAATGCCATAACAATGGGCTCAGAGACCCATCACCCATAGGCCTAGTATGGACCACAACTCGTGATTGAACAGGGTCCAAACCCCACAACCCCACCAGTAGTTGTAAAGTCATTGTATGCGTTAATGAAGTCCTAATTGAGCATCACCATTGATTGAGCATCACAATTGATTGAGCATCACCATTGGGGGTTGCTTAAACTCCAATTTAGTGCCCATAATTGGTAGAGCTAAAGGCAATTTTTTTTTGTTAACTTCTTGCTACAGTGAACTACCAAGACTAGCAGTTCACTATAGCAAGAAGGCATAAAAAAAATATTATTTTATCACTTAGTTGAGTTTCGTAGCAAAGAGGAACAAAGAGGAAGTGAGAAAGAAATTAATAAAAAATTGAATAGTGCTTGACTAATGGTAAAAATAATGGAATTGATGAATGATTATAAGGTGGGTATGGGTATTAAAATACTTTTTTTTTTTTTTTAACTTTTTATGTTATACTGGTTTTTGTTTTGAGTTATTAATTAGTAAGTTGGACAAGTTCTTCTATATATCAATTATGATAGCGTGACCACAAATGAAACGAAGTGAATAATAAAACAGACATGTCAATTTTTTATACAATCAAACTCCAAGACCCATTACTTTTCTTTCAAAATAAAAAAGAACCGTTCTCCAATCAAAAAAAAAAAAGAACCATTCCTTTTTCTTTTTTGTTTTGTGATAGGAATGATTTTAATTACGCTCTAAAGTCTAGCCCACAAAACTCTTGCCACCACATTAAATTCTAAAAACAATATACGTACCGTTAAGTCTCCATGATTATGCCACGTCTAGAGTCCCCGACAAAAACAAAATAAACGGTGGCTAATTTAACGTACCATATGAAAAATTCACACGATTTTTATTTTTCACTATTTTCTTCCCTTGTGAACGTTAGAATTCTCTTTATAATAATAAAAAAATAAAAAATAAAAAAAATCCCTTCCAACAACTTCGGTTTCCACACGCTCTAAAATAATTTCTATCTTCCAAAGACTTGATAAAGAATAGATCACTTAATTTCCTAGAAACTTCGAGTACCACATCATATATATATATATATATATATATATATAAACAGAGTCATAAATCTTCAAATTAATTAGGAAACTGTATTCTTTGTTTTCATTCCCTCATTAGTCATGGCGTTTCAGAGGCACATGAATTTCTTCTTTTTCTTTCTTCTCTTTTCTTGTTTTCTCTTTTCCTCGCAGGCTTCCAAATTCTACGTTGGTGGAAGAGATGGTTGGGTCTTGCACCCCTCCGAGAATTACACCCACTGGACTCAGAAAAACAGGTTCCAAGTCAATGACACTCTCGGTAATTGTTTAAGTCCTTTAATTTCCTTAATAATCACTCACAAATTACAATACATTTTGTCAATAATTTTGTAACTCAATTAGTGTCTCCTAATTATAATTTGTATATTTTGATATTTTCCTTAATTTATTCAAATTCTGCGGTCGAAATTATTGATGAGAATACTTTTTTTTTTGGTTTTTGATGGTAGACTTGTATTTATATGTGGGTGTTTGTGTTTGTTTTTGTTTTTGTAGTTTTCAAGTATAAGAAAGGGTCGGATTCTGTGTTGCTTGTGAACAAAGACGATTACTACAATTGCAACACAAAGAACCCAATAAAGAAATTAGAAGAAGGTGATTCTGAGTACAAGCTTGATAAGTCTGGGCCATCCTTTTTCATAAGTGGGAAGGAACAAAACTGTGAGAAGGGACAGAAACTAATTGTGACTGTTTTGTCTGTGAAACACAGCAACACCAGTCCTCCTAAAACCCCAACAGCACCAACACAAGCACCAACTCCAAGCAGCAGTCACACCCCAAAAGTTCCACCCTCTCTAGCTCCATCAAGTTCTTCACCTGGACCATCCATAGCCGCAACTCCAATCTCACTAGGCCCTGTAACTAATACCCCAGTAACATCACCATCATTTTCACCATTGATTTCACCACCATCATCATCACCATCATTTTCACCATTGATTTCACCATCATCATCACCATCATTTGCACCATCATTTTCACCATCTTCATTATCACCAGCATCAGAAGCACCTTCATTTGCGCCAGAAGCACCTTCTCCAGAGTCCAACGCTCCAACTGAGGCTCCAGCTTATTCACCAGCGTACTCATCTCCGCCAGAACCAGAAACAACACCGCCATCTTCACCGCCACTGTCACCGCCATCTTCATCGACAAAGTCGCCGCAATCTTCACCGTCACCGGGGTCAAGCACTCCAGGCGCAACGCCGCCTGCACAATCATCTGCATGGGCAGTAACTCCCACATATGTGTTTGTGAACTTAGTGGGTTCCGTTACTGTTTTGCTTAGTGTCTCTTTGGGTCCTGTCTTTTAGAATAAGAAAATTTCATTAGTCGGATTTGTTATTATTATAATAGGGTTTATTTTAGTTTTTCTTTTTCTTTTCTTTTTTTCGACTTTGTTTTGTTAAGTTTTTTTTTTTTTTTTTTTAGAGTTTTTCAAGTTTAGTTTATTATAATTTATAGACCAATTTAGCTTTTTTTTAGATTCAATAAGATAAATAATCGTGTATCTTACTCTTTTTGTGAAAAAGAGTATTATGATGATTTTTTTTGAGGATTTTTCTTGGGTATCAATAATATGAATGAGCCTGCTCATTTTCCTTTTTCTTTTTTCTTTTTTCTTTTCTTTCTCTACATTTTATCATTTTAATATTTTTTCTCTCTATACCCCAATTATCTTCAAGTCATCATTATCATTTTTATTTTATTTCTCAATGTAACATCTTTGGGATTCCCGATATAAAACAACGAAAGTGCTTGTTATTTAATGCGTTGGTCCGATTTTTCTATACCATCATAAATATTAATAATGAGGTTTTGACACGTGGCTCTAAGATTCAGAAAGTCCTAAATACTTTCATGGATTGAGATAAAGTGAAATAAGAAAGTGATATTTAGGGTTTGTTTGGATAGTACTTATTTTGCTGAAATTGAAAACTGAAAATACTGTAGTAAAATAATTTTTAAATATGTAAATAGTATTGTGGGACTTATTTTTAATGAAAAAGTTGATAAAAAGTGGAGTTTATGGGATCAGTGCATAAATATACTGTTCACATAAGACCGAGTCAAGTGCATAAATATACTGTTCACATAAGACCGAGTCAACTGTTACGGCTGAAAAGAAAAAAAAAAAAAAAAAAAAAGGCGTGAAAACACAGACGCAGCACTTAAGGGCTATCCAAACTAGCACTTAATATCAACTATTGAATAAAAGTAGTTTTTTTTTATATATAAATTAAAAAAAAAAAAAAAGGTTAAAAGTTAGAAGAGGTAAAAAATGAAAAAAAAAAAAAAAAACTTTAACTTTTGACTCAACCAAAAGTCTCTACTTCGTGACTATAATCACTTATTTTTGTCACCATATATACTTCAACGTATTATTTTATACTAAATTATAAACTACACCACTTAAGTTTGGGCTAATTTTAAATTTATCCCATAATTAAATTTTAAAATTTTAATCAACCCTTCTAACAATAGGTATCATTTGGATTTACTCACTTCCATTAATGTGCTATGCCTAACTGTTCATTGAGTGCCAAATTAATCAAAACATAAAGGATACAAAATCAAACAATCCCAAACTTAGAGGGCTTAAGATCAAAATAAATACAAACATAAAGGGTGTTGCTAGGGTGCCAATCTGGCACTAACCAAACATCTACTCATGACACTTTGAAAAAAATGAGCAAATCCAAACAATACCTAACATTAGGAGAGTGGATCAAAATTTTATAAGAAAAATCAAAATTACCTTAAACTTTAGAGATATAATTTATAATTTAATCTAATTTTCTATATAGAACTTTTAAATATATTTTTATACAATAAACAAAATAAGTTGAATAAACTTATAAAAATAAGTTCATCCAAACACACATAAAAAAAAAAAAAAAAAAATCTCAAATCTTCTAGGAGCACTCTATGACTTTATGGTTTATAAACAAATCCTGTTAAATACTAATGGAGTTGAATTAGATTAGTATTTCTTTGTGTGAACTGTGAAAGTCTATGGAGTACTGTATACGTGGGACTTTCTTTTTTTGGTATAATAATAATTAATAAAACAATCTTACCTTCGTTTTTTTTTTTTTTTTGGAAGAATAAAAGAACCTTACCTAGTAGTATTTATTAAGGAAATAAAATTAAAATTTTGCTTTGCGAATTTATTCATGAGTAATACTACAATCACATCCCCCTCAAAAAAATACTATAATCACAAACAATTTTTTAATATTTTTATAAATTTTTATTGTGGCAAATTTTTATTAGTTTTCATTTGAGTCCATCATTTTTTCACTTACCAAATAATCGCTCACTGTATCAACTATCTTTTAAAAAAAAATTGTAATTCTAGCATTTCCTATTATTCATATATGAAATTTAATGTGCAGCACTAACCAATGCCCCCTCCCCTCATTTGGAAATAGGCACTAGAGTGGAAATTTGCAGAAAAGTCTATGGAAAATGGAGGACCTAATATCCATTGAAATGAATTGACCGACTTAAGTCTGCAACAAAGTAAATGCTTAAGAAGTCAAGAATCAAGAAGTGTCGACTTTGTTGCGTTGCGATGATAAGTGTCCGTTTGTGATTGCCGTATAGCAGGGTTATAGACTTAATTTTGGTGATGGTGCTTTAACGAAAAAGAATAATAATAATAATAATTATTATTATTATTATTATTATTACTATATGATAAACTATAATAATAAATAATGTAAAGTTATGTATTTTTTTTTTATGAGAAATAGTTTCAAACCTATAGGATCTGTTTATAAGAAGCTTTACCAGTAAAATTATGTCTGCTTAATAACTTAATTGATAAAGAGATTTTAGATATAAAAAAAGATGATAAAAGACTAAATAAATATTATACTGTCTACAATATAAATCTTACATTGCTAGTACAATGTAAATTAAGAATTTTTCAAAAGAAAAAATGTCATACATACATTTGTATTAGGGGTATCATATGTCTTTTTCAAAAAAATCGAATTTTTTTTTTTTTCCTTACAAACTTAAATTGTAGCCAATGGCTACTTACATTCAATAAAAAGATATTGAGTAGAGTTGTAGCCAAACTTTGTCCTAAAATTATTGGATTTTTTATTGTTTTATTTTTATTTTTTACAAAATTTAGCTTCAAACTTAGTATGTTGGATTTTTTTTATTAGACATAAATTATGAATTTTTGACAAATTCACCATTAAATTTTTTTTTTTTTTTAAATATCCTCTATATTTGTAAAATTTTTAAAACATTAAAACTCAATAGCTATATTATCAATTAAAATGTTTAAAATTTAAGTTTTATAGTATTAAATTGTGTATAAAAAATAAGTTTATGAATAAAATATTAAATAATATATGATTAATTGACACAAAATTTAACATGCATGTTAAAAACATAAAGAATATATAATCTCTAATAATATGTTTTTGTACTAATTTTTTTTAGTAAAAATTGTAGTCGATCCATTAACTACAATTAAGTTTGTAGACAAACTTTATATTTTATTTTAGTGTTCTTTTGAAAACTGTTTTTTTTTTTTTTTTTTTTTTGTAAGTGTAAGTAAATTTTAAAAAGTTGTACATGAAAATTAAAATCTAAGCTATAAACGGTAAATTCTTCACGTGAGACTCACGTAGCTGATAAAAAAAAATGACAGGGGGATATTAATATCAACTTAGTTATTCTGGAAATAAACTTGTCTGAACAAGTAAATTAATTGAGGCCAGTCCCTTTCACTCTCAGCTCTCATAGTCTCCATTGAAAAACAGCAATAAACGGTGTTCCATTTCACATCGGCCCCAAAAGCTGCTAGAAAGTTAACCTGCAATAAATGGTGTGCTTTAGCCTTTTAGGTACCGCAAATTTTGTTGCGTTGTCACAATAAGAAACAACCTCTTCACTAGATTGGAAGTATCTGACATCTGTACCTCTTTTCTTCTTTTTGCTCTTAACCCTTTTTTAGAGGAATATGAAATTATGTCTTGAATGTGCATATGGACAAATTTTTTTTTTTTTTTTTAATAATTCTAATGTAATGCTTAACTAACAAGTAATGAGGACCCTTATCCACTAACAAAAGTGTACATGCTTATGTTTCAAGCTTAATTAAACTTTTTAGTGGGCTGTTTTCTTCCATCTAAAGCAAAAGAATTTATCCTTAAGCTGTAGGAACAAGCACATTAAAAATCGCACAATTGCTAGTGAATTACAAACACAAATATCTTTGATATGGCCCCTGAGTGACTCTGCATTTATATTTTTTACATTCTAGCATTAAGACAAAATATTAGTAATACATATTAAGATAATCTTCGTAAATATCCTACTAGCAATACCATTTAGACAACCAAGTAACCATCTAAAAATGTGTGAGCTGGACATATATTTTAACAACAGCACAACCACTTAGCCATCCATCTAATATCTTTAATTTAAAATTTGGACAAAATTGATAAATTAGTTTCTACTTTCTAGCCAATTGTTACAATTCTCACTAAAAAAAAAAAAATTTAACATGGTATATATTTTAAAATTTTAACTATTAAACTGCATATTCTTTATTTTCTTAACACACATGTATCAAATTTTGTATTAATCGGATATTATTTACTATTCGATTTATAAACTTATTTTTATGAACAATTTTAAACTACAGAACTTAAATTTAAATATTTAAATAATGATATAACTATTAATGTTTAATTTTTTTAAAGATTTAACAAGTATGGAAGATATTAAAAAAATATTCTAATGATAAATTTGTCAAAATTCACCTCTAATAAAACAACCTACTTTCCTCAAAACAAAACAAAAAAATCTACTTTCTCAAAAAAATAAAAATAAAACAACCGTTCACAATAAATTTGTCGGTCAATTAAAATTTCAAATAATTTTAAATGTAGTAGTTTATTAATTATTGTGCCAAAATTTTACTTTTTTTAAAAAGTATATACTTTTCGTATGAACAGAGATTTAAAACTGAGTCCCATGACTTTATAGCTGTTCCATTCCTTTATTATGTGTCAAAGTCGGGCTCACGTGTCTGACAAGTCGGCAGTTTTCGCCAATATCAGTCAATCTGATCTTAGGAAAAGACCTCTCTCGTTGTCTGATAATTACCAAATCGGCTTATCTTTCTTTACTCTACCGACAAACACTTTGACCGCTTGCAAAGGTAAAATAGCTTCTTTTTCTGGCAAATAAAATTTGATTACTTTTTTTTACACTCACTGAGTCGGCCAGTTTTCACTTATTAATAGTTAGGAAATGCTAACGAATGTTTTTATAGTATTGGTTAAGAATTTAATTAAAAAAAATTTTATGAGAAAAAAAAATTAATGTTTTGACAATTTTTTTCATTTCTCATAAAAATAATATCAAAACTTTTTTAAAATAAATCCTTAATCAGTGCTCTTAGAACACTCATTAGTATAACCCTAATAGTTATCATTAGAGCCTTTTATTAACATTATTTTTTTTCTATACCACTAATAATATATCACATCAACTAGTGTCAAAAAAATTGTCTCTAGAATTTCTCATTCTTGCCTAAAATTCTTTTTAAAATTTTATTATAATTAAAATAAATTAATTTGTAGCATTTTATCACATATTTAATATAAAAAATTATCAAAAACTATATCTTTTAATAAATATTACATTAATAATTCACTAAACAGAGTCAGAATATCCAAAAACGGTAAAGGACGCAATATTTTTTCATAATTCTTTTGTATTCTCGTATTTTATAGATATATAACTGTGGGGCCCGAAATCTGAGGTCCCAGCCCACTTTGTATTAAAGGCCCAAAACCCAAGCCGAGGAGTCCTACTGCCAAGGACGCGCAATGAAAGCTCCTTGAAGGCCCAAGGATGTGGCCGAGGATGACTTTACGTCCAACCTCTCACAAAAACGCCTGAAGAAGAGGACAGATTCAGTACAAGAGCAGCACAAGGGAGAAGGCTGCCAGCACCTTAATGTAGAGCCCATCGCTTGATAAACTCATACTCATACCATGCTATCCAGTTTTTCCCAACCACTCTGACGTGAGGATTGATAAGACGAGTAACCACCCCAAAGAAGGAGAAACTGACACGTAGATGAAGAAGGGGAAATGAATACTAGTATAAAAGGGAAAAGAGAGCTAAAAAGAAGGGGGTCCAAAGAAAGGAGGAGAGAAAAGAGGAAGGTTGGTGAGAAGGTAATGCTCCTCGGATTAAGTTCGAGGAGCTAAACCTCTTAAACCACACCAAGGTAAGGCTCAGCTATGCAGTTCAAGCATACATTTGTATGATTTCTCATTAAACCAGGACTAGACCCCTGCCCAGTGCCCAAGGGCATGCCTTTCCAAACCCATTCTCTACAAATCATATTATTTGGGCCCTTTACATACGAGCCCAAGGTCATTCCCGGGCCGTTAAAAATTGTGTCCCTACAATTGGCGCCGTCTGTGGAAGGCTTGCGCATTGGCGCAGGTGGCGGTGGAGTCCACTCTCTAGCAAGCAGAGGTTCGCGGGGTTTCCTCCATCTCCGGCTACATGCAGTTGTTGCTCCAATATAAACTTCTGCTAGGGGCTACGCCTTGCAGTGCCAATGGCGCGGACAGCTCTAGGGGCTTCTGGCCTCAAGCCGGCTCTCCTCGCCCTGGTCTAGGGGCTTACGTTCAAAAAATAAATAAATATAAAAAAAAATTACAAGTTTTGGACAGAACCAAGGCCTTGCATGGTCCTCGGACTCAAGCCTATAGAGAAACCAAGTACACAAAAAAAATTACAAGTTTTGGACAGAACCAAGGCCTTGCATGGTCCTCGGACTCAAGCCTATGGGGAAACCAAGTACACAAGAAAAATTACAAGTTTTGGACAGAACCAAGGCCTTACATGGTCCTCGGACTCAAGCCTATGGGGAAACCAAGTACACAAAGAAAAATTACAAATTTTGGACAGAACCAAGGCTTTGCATGGTCCTCGGACTCAAGCCTATGGGAAAACCAAGTACACAAAAAAAATTACAAGTTTTGGACAGAACCAAGGCCTTGCATAGTCCTCGAACTCAAGCCTATGGGGAAACCAAGTACACAAAAAAAAAAAATTACAAGTATTGGACAGAACCAAGGCCTTGCATGGTCCTCGGACTCAAGCCTATGGGGAAACCAAGTACACAAGAAAAATTACAAGTTTTGGACAGAACTAAGGCCTTGCATGGTCCTCGGACTCAAGCCTATGGGGAAACCAAGTACACAAAGAAAAATTACAAGTTTTGGACAGAACCAAGACTTTGCATGGTCCTCGGACTCAAGCCTATGGGAAAACCAAGTACACAAAAAAAATTACAAGTTTTGGACAGAACCAAGGCCTTGCATGGTCCTCGGACTCAAGCCTATGGGGAAACCAAGTACACAAAAAAAAAATTACAAGTATTGGACAGAACCAAGGCCTTGCATGGTCCTCGGACTCAAGCCTATGGGGAAACCAAGTACACAAGAAAAATTACAAGTTTTGGACAGAACCAAGGCCTTGCATGGTCCTCGGACTCAAGCCTATGGGGAAACCAAGTACACAAAAAAATTACAAGTTTTGAACAGAACCAAGGCCTTGCATGGTCCTCGAACTCAAGCCTATGGGGAAACTAAGTACACAAAAAAAATTACAAGTTTTGGACAAAACCAAGGCCTTGCATGGTCCTCGGACTCAAGCCTATGGGGAAACCAACTACTTAAAAGGAAAACTACGTTACATGAACCTTAGAATCCATCCGAGGAGAACTCCCCATTAACAGTTGGATTAATCCCTAAACTGCACGGATCCCTCGGTCTACTCTCGGATCCTCAGTACCAAAGGGATTGATGCAATATAGGGCAATATGTTACCAAAAACACAATCGAAGTCCCTCATTACTCGGCTACCCCCTCGGATGAATTATTTAGAGTTCATCTTTCTCGGGCATTTGTTTTGCATGTATCGCACAGCGCTCGGCCGTTATCTCGGTTAGTTTCATGAGTTTAATTTATTGAGAATTACCATTACTATACTTGATAATGTCAATAAGTTTAAACTAGTAGGAATTTGTTTTAAGGCATTTTTCTGCTCTAAGTATCATTAAAGGCAGGTGTATATTTAATATTCATGCACAAAGTAATTGTTGCAGAAAAGAAAAGTATTTAGAAAGAAATAAACTCATCTTTTATTAAGACAAAAAAATAGTACAGTGTACAATGAAAAGTTGGAACAAACTTATACTAAAGCTAACTACGAAAGTGAAAAGAAAAGATACAAGAGAATGAAGATAAAGCCGAAGAAGAAGTACAGAGGAGAGGTTGGCTGCTGTTCCAAGATGTTGATTAAGGGAACCATTCCTCAATACTTTTACATACCCATAACTCACGCAGCCAAAGAACCCAACGTGGGGCCTGCACCGTTGAAGAAAATGTGCAGAGAGCGCCTGGCTTCGGGCTAGCGCCGCTGAAGAAAAGGTGCAGGGAACCCAACTTGAGGCCCGCACCGTTGAAGAAAAGGTGCCGAGAACCGGAAGTTGAGGAGCCCCCACGAAAATTTGCCTGCGACAAGGCAGACGGCGCTGATGGCAGAAATTCTTTCTTCTGACATACCAAAAATCTGGCATGACCAGAACCTGCTTCGGATTTTGGCTAAAAGAGGGAGAAATACCATCTTCCCCTTGTCAAAACAGGGGATTGGTTTGAATCTGTGCCATCCTTATCCGTACCACATCACCTTAAGTATCATGAGGATTCGGTGCCTCTGAAGCGTGCGAAGACTTTTCATCCCCATCCATGCCTCAAACATCTTGCTTTGAGGCAGAATGGCACTAGAAATGGAGATCGTGGATATGGCAGAAGGAGTATGATTCCAAAGGGAACAGGAGAATTCATATGTAAGGGGAGTGACCCCTATCATATTTATACACAGAGCAAACCGGTGGCATTTAATTCATGCAAATTTCCAAGGAGTGCTACGGATAAGGCAGACTTGGCTCAATTTCCAACCTCATCCGCAGCCGTAGGATCTGAAGATCCTCGTGAAGGCGCGCCTCGAGTACCGAAATGTCAAAGGACTCCACGTGAGTGAAAGATAAAGGAGTGTTCCTTATTTTGACACGCCTCCCATGTAAATAATAATAATAATAATAATAATACAAATAATAATAGAGTACAGGATTTGAGCGAGCCATAATGTGGGCCTAACGTCACCAAAACCCTCCTCCCCAACTAAAAAGTCGGGTAGCAGGATTTTGAGGGGCTATTGTGGGGCCCAAAATCTAAGGTCCTAGCCCACTTTGTATTAAAGGCCCAAAGCCCAAGCCGAGGAGCCCTACTGCCAAGGACGCGCAATGAAAGCTCCTTGAAGGCCCAAGGATGTGACCGAGGACGACTTTACGTCCAACCTCTCACAAAAACGCCTGAAGAAAATGACAGATTCAGTACAAGAACAGCACAAGGGAGAAGGCTGCCAGCACCTTAATGTGGAGCCCATCGCCTGACAAACTCATACTCATACCATGCTATCCAACTTTTCCCAACCACTTTGACATGAGGATTGATAAGACGAGTAACCACCCCAAAGAAGGAGAAACTGACACGTAGATGAAGAAGGGGAAATGAATACTAGTATAAAAGGGAAAAGAGAGCTAAAAAGAAGGGGGTCCAAAGAAAGGAGGAGAGAAAAGAGGAAGGCTGGTGAGAAGGTAATGCTCCTCGGATTAAGTTCGAGGAGCCAAACCTCTTAAACCACACCAAGGTAAGGCTCAGTTATGCAGTCCAAGCATACCTTTGTATGATTTCTCATTAAACCAGGACCAGACCCCTGCCCAGTGCCCAAGGGCATGCCTTTCCAAACCCATTCTCTACAAATCATATTGTTTGGACCCTTTACATACGAGCCCAAAGTCATTCCCGGGCCGTTAAAAATTGTGTCCTTACAATAACTTTTATTATATAGTTTAGAAAAAATATATTGTGGTAGCTTATTGGAGAAGGTGGGAAGCTTGTGAATGAGAAGTTAATTTTCTTTTCCACGGATCTTACACGTCCGAATAAGAATTAAGAAAGAGTTGGACTAATTCAAAAGGTGGAACATGAAGTCCCACTCCCACAGGGCCACACCCACACCACACGCATTTCTCTCGTGGGCCGTAGCAGTGGCAGTGGCACACTGGCACCTGTCTGTATTACTTGTCCCTCAAAATGCACAGCAACTTCTACCTTTCTGGAGGCCTAGGCTAATGGCACAGCGACTTGACTCCAATCAACCAATGAGAAGGTTGGACCAATTAATAATTTGTGTACTATTCGTTTTCTTTCATTTTCATGGATGTGAGTGATGGTAGAGAGTTTTTAATTTGATCCCTTTGCCTTTAATACACGTCGGCAAGAGGATAGACTTTATAAGCTTCAAAGTTCCCAACTATATGATCTATCACTTCACCCAGTTGCATGGCGTTTGGATTTTCTTTTCTTTTCTTTTTTTTCAATTTGTTGAAAATAATTTATATATATATATATATATATATATAAGAAACTTATAATGATTTTAAGAATTTAAACCTTATTAAAAACCATATGATAAATTAATATCAACCCTGATTTTGTAAGGAGATGAGGAATTCATATTTCGGTTTAAAGCCTATTACCAAAATATCTCAAATTAATTATATAAAAAGTATCCAAATTCTAAAATTATTGGATTGGATTGGATTGTTGTTGTCTTTATTGCTTGTTGGGTGTAAGCGTGGAATATTTTTTCTTCACTCTTCACCTGATCAACAAACATGTTTTTGTTTTGTCAACCCCTTGAGGGGCCATATGCTTTAGTTTGTTTGATTGAAGAAAACTAAACGACAAAAGTGCTTGAGGGCTTTAAAAGCCCAAACTTATTGGTCTGTTGACTCCAAAACTAGGCTTGACCCGTAAAAAAAAAAGACTCTGACCAGGGTATTTCTTTCCACTTCACTTGTAAGCCCATTCAACAATACATATAAAGACTCTGACCAGTGTCAACTTCATTATTATTATTTTATTGGATGAATGTGTCAACTTCATATTTACACCCTTCAACTAGATTTTCTCGTATTATATATTTAAATTACATTTATTGGACCAATTCTTACTAAACAAAACAAGGTAAAAATAAATAAATAAATAAAACCTATTATATATCTCCAAGAATTTAGATTTAGACACTTTATTTTGAATTTGTACATTCTAAAATATTGGACCAAGTTTTTTACATTAAAAGACGTTACCTTTTCACTTTTTAGTAACTATTCAAACAGTTTAAACATTGAAAATTGTAGACCAAAAAAAAAAAAAAAAAAACACATTTGATAAGCAATTTTATTTAAGAGTATTTGAGTTATACTTCTCATTTTCGAGTGTTTAAATACTAAAATTAGAGAACTCTTCTTACCCGTTTTTAGTTTTTAAATAATATTACTCAAAAAACATTAAGGGGAATGACGTCATTCCCCTTCCCCTGAATCAAAACAAAACAACCACAGCAGCATTATGTCCATTCGATCGACTCAACGATGGTGATCAGGCAGCTCCCATCGCAAGGCCTCTCGTTCCAGCTCTGGCCCACAGCAACTACTCTCGTCACCCTCCTAGATCACCATTGCTGTGACCCTAGCAATAGTCCCTTGTCTTCCACACTCCTCGATCAACATCGCAGTCTCAATATCCTCAAGCTTGGATCCAGAACTGGCCTAGTTGGAATTGCCGCAACCACTACTCTTGATGCTAATGTCATGGTCACCGACCTCCCACACGTCATCACGAACCTCCAATTCAACGCTAAAGCGAACGCCGCCGTTTTGGCCGCAAATGGTGGGACCATCCACGTGGCACTGTTGAGGTGGGGAGAGGCCAATGATGTGAATTTGATTGGGTGAGACTTCGATCTTGTACTAGCCTCAGATGTAGTGTATCACAATCCCCTTAATTTTATTTTATTTTAAAAAAATTTCTTATTTTCTTTTTTTTTTTATTATAAAAAAAATATAAAAAATAAAAAAATAAAAAACTCCGCAAAACAGCATCATTTCAGGGTTCTAACGACAACCACTAACTGAGTTGTAACAAAATCCTGAATTGACAAAAATTAAAAGTTTGATGACTGAATTGACAAAACTGAAAGTTAAAAGACTGAAATGAAAAACGGTGAAAGTTATAAGATCAGTTTTGCATTTGTGCCTAAAATATATTGTTTGAAACATGATACCAAACACATTTTTTGCACTATGAGTACTTTAGACACGCATTTTCACAACACTTTTTAAATCACATTTTTAACATAATTTTGAACAACACTTGAAAGCTACTTCCAGACAGGCCTAGGATGTGGAATTTAATCCTTGTGCTTGCTTTTCAATTCCTCCATTAGTGCTCATTCATGGCCTTGACTTATCTAGCAGTTAGTTGTCTTTTCTTTTTCCTCTTAATAATTAAGAAGGAGAAGGAGAAGAGTAAATAAAGCTGTTATAACTTATAAGTGTAACTCTGGTCTTGGCCTTTTGGACTTCTTGGCAGAGCAGGAATTCTATGTCTGGAGAGGCAAGTCGTGGTTAAAGTGAAAAAAAAATAAATAAATAAACAAACTAACAAACAAATGGAAAGCAAAATTTGTTAAGTGTCAGAAAATTTGCAAGGCTGCTTTTTTTTTTTTTTTCTTTTTTTTGGGTTGCTTGATTTTCATCTATTTACTGGTGAAGCTTCTCATTCACACTCATGTTATTGGTTTATCGTCTCCCAACACTTCACTCATCTACAGCAGAGTTAAAAAAAAGGAGGGAGGGGGGGTGTTAAGAAAAGAATCCACTGATTCATATATGCAGTTATAAGGAAGAAAAAATTTTCTGCAAAAAGATGCACAGTAATGTATATAAGGAGGTAGAGAGACTCATTAGATCAAACAGAATTTCTAGAGGCCTCAAAAGGGTAGAGATGGACTTATAAGGGGAAACATAACTATCTACCATGAGGAAGACTATGGAAAACTAAAAAATACACCATCACAAATGAACATCAATGAACTGCTGTGGGCACTCAGATACAACAGTGGTTTAATATTTGTCAAAAGAAAAACCATCTCCGGCGCTGGCTCCTCTGCAACAACATATCAACATGAGTCCTTAAAATTAATAAATTGCAGAAATATAATATGGCCAATTTTGCAAGGGCGTATAGTTGTTTCCATGGTTGGAAATAAAAATAATAAAGGGGAAAAAAATTTTACAAGCCAATCTATCAAAAACTCTATCCCTAAAATGAATGCCCATTCAAGATTATAACCATTTAAAGGAACTTTTAATGAAAAATAGATGTTATTATAAAGGATATCATAATGCAGAAGAATAATTGTATTCACAAGTTGGGAAAAGGTAGTTGTTAGATCTATTTTGATAAATTACCGCTTATCTCAAAAACTTAAGCTGATAGGAAATAGTAAATTTATCATTTAGGGCCTGTTTGGTTCTCACATCACTCATATCTCACTTCTCATATCTCAATTTTCATAACTCAATACTCATTCTCACATCATTTAGGGCCTGTTTGGTTCTCACATCACTCATATCTCACTTCTCATATCTCAATTTTCATAACTCAATACTCATTCTCATATCTCATATTTTATTCTCTCTTTTTCTCTTAACTTACTCCCCAACGTGTTTGGCTTTAGTTTTCTGCTAAAAATACTCATCTTTAACTCAAAATAGTGGGTCCCATAAGTCTGACCAGTCAGAACGGTAACGATACTCACAAGTCACAATTCTCCTCCTCCTTCCCTCAGCTACCACTGCTCCTCCTCCTCCTTCCCTCACAAACACGCCAACACTACCAAGATCCTCTTCCAAAAAGACATGGGCAACAAGTGTAAAACCCAACTCCGCCTCCTACGACCATGGCCTTGGCTAAAAATGCCACTCCGCCTCCTACCACCACCGACAACCACTGCAACCCACCAATCCCAACGCCACCATAAACAACCCTTAAAAACCCAACTCACAGCACCCAACCCCCACACAAAACACAACCCTTGTCCCACCGATCTCAACATCGGAACCCACAAACCCAACACGTGGAATTTACTCCCCTTCACATAAAGGCCCAAGCTCTCCCTTAATAAGTGGGACCCAACACATGGGATATTTAATTTTAAAATGGGAGGTAGTGTAGACATGGTATCACCTACTCTACTACCATGATAAATTACTACACATCCCAAAAGCTTAAGCTAGAAAGATTAAACATTATTCTAACACATTCAAAGTACAAATTTTCAACCATAAAATTCCCACAACAAAAACAGCTTATCAAAAAAAAAATTCTCACAACAGAGTTACCTGTTTCGAAGTTCAAATACAAAGAGAAGCTTGAATCCAAACTCAGTATACATTAATCAAAAGGACAGATCATCCACATAACATGAATAGCACTTAACGCGTAATCTTTCCTATACCCCCCACCAATGATTTCAATCCTACAAATTAAGACAATCTTTGCCCTATGGATTAATGTTTAAATGGAAATCAGATCATTTGGGAATCAGATCAGGAAGGAATTTTGAAACACCATATACACTTGATCACAAAAATGTGGTATGATGAAGGCAGGAAGATAAAACAAAATTAAAGGTGATGAGCCAGTTTTGAAAGAGTCAGTTTTTGTCTTAAAGGTAATTGTACAGAGGTGCTCCAATGCACAAGCTGTATCATGCTTTAGCATGTACAAAATATAGCCATTACCTACATATATTTTTGAAGCACCAAATGGAGCATCCAAGAAATGACAGATGGAATTTTAAGTGGCCAATTTGGAACGCATAAATAGACTTCTTGTTCCGAGTAAGGATTTCAAGTTAGGTTTTTTTTTTTTTTTTTTTTTTTTTTTTTTTTTTTTTTTTTTTTTTCTGTTTGTTGTTGGGGGTGGGTGGGGGGGTGGTGGGGGGTGGTGGTCTTTCAATTTCCAAATTCCAAATAAGTTCTAGATAACCCAAAAATAAGTAAATGATAAGTGAAAAGGAAAGGCTAAAGACAAACCTTATGCTCCTGATTTTGTGATTGTAAGACAATAGGTTTAGACAGGATGCCATTATCAATGTTTTGAATGTATGGTTGCACCTTCTCCTCCAACATCTCATTTAACTGAAAATTAAAATATAATATAATATATAGGATCAAAGTACAGAAATGGATGGTTTATGACTATTATAACTTTGACATAAGATGTTACAACAGCAACAAAGTTGTTGTCCCAAAACTATGGGGTTGAATATGGATCCTCAATAGACTAATCAAGGGGTCATTCACTATATTCTTCCTTGCCATTCTATCACCTATCCAAAATTATACTCTTTGTCACCTCCTTAATTAAGATGTCATTTTTTACTACTAGTAGTATTATTTTACATATACCTCTACATATTTTTGTTCCCTCAACTTAAATCGAATCACTCTTTCTTGATTCTTAAAAAATAAAATAAAAATAAAAAAACCATTCTTTTCTCATTGGTGCATTTATGGCTCTCCTTCGCCCTTCACAGATGACCAAACCATTTGAAGCAACTCTCTCACTCATCTTTTCATCAATGGAGGCCACCTCTATTTCATATCCTATCTTTCCTTCTATTTCCACTTATCCATCTTACCACTCTCATTTCAATTATGCACATTTTATGAACATGTTCCTTAATAGCCCAACATTTAGTACCATATATCATGGTTAGTCTTTTTATAGCCTTGTAAAACTTTCCCTTTAACTTAATAAGTATTCTACGATCTCAAAATAATCCCAATGTGCTTCTCTACTTCAACCACCCTGCTCTTCTTTTATGTTCTACATCCTCTTTAATCTCACAATCCTTATGAATTATTTATCTAAATGAATTATTTATCTAAGACACAAAAAATACTCACTTTTTGGTAAAATTAATTCTCAATGGATTGCAAGAAAGTACTTGGGAAAAGCAGGTTAATGCGTCACCATGTAGACAAGGAACCTCTCCAATTGAAATTGATTCATTTCATGGTTTAGATTGAGTATTACAGATCAAAATGTCTATTCCATAGCATGTCATTTAAAATTTTAAATGATGTGACACTTTATACATTCTTTGATCCAAGAAACAAAATCTTAAACTGCGAAACGGTCTCTCTCCATTTCAAGTGAAATTGAGAGGATTTTGTTCCCTGCCATTAAGATATGTGCACGTATGCATTTTTGTCAACTTCTTGGTTTCTTTTCTTTTCCCTACAAAACTCATGCAGTGAACAACTCAGGGCTTGTTTGGATGCTTTTTTTTCATCACTCAATTTCCGTCACTCATCACTCATCACTCATCACTTTAAAATACCACACCCGTTTGGCACCATCACTCACTCGCTATCACTCAATATTTTTCACACTGTTTGTGGACCCCATACCTATCACTCAGTGTAGCTTCTTTTTTTCTTTTTTCTTTTTCCCCAGTACCCAAACTCACCAAACCCAATGGAAAAAAAAAAAACAAAAAACAAAAAAAAAAAAAAAAAAAAAAAAAAAAAAAAAAAAAAAACAAAACAAAACAAAACGAACTGACCGAACCCAGGAGAAGAAAGAAAAGTGGAGAAGAAGGGGAAAAAAAAGGTCAAAAGGTGCAGTTGACCTGACTAGTGTATCCCTCCATGTGTGTTTAATTACAAAAATGCCATTGAAAATAGAGTTATGGAAACTGAAAATAGAGTTATGGAAACTGAAAACAGTTAAAATGTGTTTTCAGTTTTCATAACTCATCACTCAAAATCAGAGAATTGAGTGATGGAAACAAAAACTGGAAACAAAGTTATTGAAATCCAAACAAACTTTTGAGTCATGGGTCCCACTATTTTTGAGTTATGAGTTATGAGTTATAGAAACTAGAAATCCAGACACCCCCTTTACTACTGTCATTAAAACTCAAGGATTTCCAGATTCTAGAACTTTTCCTTCAGAGGTCTCAGTACCAACCTCATAACACTAGGACAAGAGGCCATGCTATCAGTAAAATACTTAGGAAGGCACTAATGTGACATCCATATTGTTCAACGTGACACTAAAAATTCAAAAAATAATGAAAATACAATAATATTTTCCCTCCACATCGCAATTATTCCATTAACTGGGCAATGAATATAAGGAAATAAATTTGATTCCTCTATATGCTTAGTTGACAAAGTAAGTCAAAGCTGTCACTGGTGTTAGCATGGGATTGCTGTACCATACATTCAAGGCACATTAGTGATAGAGGTGGACAAATGGGCACTACTAGGATGGGGTGCATAGTGGCTCCTATGCACATGCTTGTACATGTCTCACACGCAGTTCCTTGCCACTATAATAGGAAAATGAAAAGGCCCAATATATAGAACTGTAGCTCTCATTATTTTCTTTATGAGTTTTGGTAATTTACAGGTTGCAAAAGAACCACTTTCCCATGTAGTTTAACATCTTTTAAGACCTAGGTTTCAAACTTGATTTCCAGAAACCACAATGTTGTCAACATATCAAATATTTTTCAAACATTAAAATTACCTTCATAGCCCACATAAAAGTCAGAACTAACCTTTTCCTGACGCCATTTAGTTTCCCATTGAACATCCTTGATTTTATCAGCAATTTCTCTTTGTGCATTAAGAAGAACAGTCATCTCATACAATTTCTCTGGATCTTTGAGATCTTCCTCACTCCAAGAAGATGCATTAAGTGGAAGTTCTAGCTCCTGCCAATGCTCTGCAGTTAGTTCAAAACATTCAAAGTATATTCCTCATCTCTGATGCAACGCAGAAAATATTCTAACTCATATGCCCTTCTATTTGTATGCAATATATATCTAAAGAGAAAAGAAAAAAAAAATTCAATCAACAGCAAGAGAGAGTAGATATTATAAAATTCAGGACCAGTTTGTAAAAGCCAAACCAGAGTTAGCAAGTCAAACCACAATTAAATGCATCACATGCAGAAAGAGAGCATATAAATTGTGGTCACCAGCACATGGTCACATCCAAAGAACATGTAACATTGAAATAAGCAAGAGAGAGAGAGAGAGACCAAGAGAACAAGGGATATATTTAACTAAGATCCAATCTATAAAAGCATTAGCATGTAAATTCACACTTCAATGCATTAATGCATTATATGCAAAAGCAGTAGATAAATTTTATGAAACATTAAATATGAATTTCTAATTTAATCTGCTGAAAAAACATAACAATGTGAAATACTTGTAACCAAATATCAATCAGACCCCATTTACTAGATACTCCGTTCTATTATCTATTGTTAGACAAAGCTGGGTGCCATATAATAAATTAAAAAAAGAAAAAAGAAAAACAGTACTTCAAATACAGCCGCAAAATTGGTCTTCATATTATGTAAAACTGCAATAGGTCCTTGCAAAGTGAAAAACTGGAAATTCCTCCCCCACCCTTAAAAGGAATAAATAAAACCTTAAAAGACAAAATCACTACCATTTAGACAACTGAAAATTTTGAAGAGCTTCACACTATCATACTTAGACTACTGAACATTTTGCAAGACATAAATATAAGATGAAAATATATGCATAATAGTCGTAGTCTATGCAATGATAGCTGTCATGAGACACTGTAACAAACATTTGTGCAACAGAAAATGTCGGCTTTGTATGGAAACCCCTTTACAAAAATCAAAACCACAGTTGCCTGTTCCTGCTGCTGGTTAAATTTCTTTCTTTTTTTATGCTTTTTGAAAAATCTGATAAGGATGATCATGTTCTGGCCATCTAAAAAGCCCCAGTTATTCAGCCAAGTGCCATCAGCCCCAACAGTTACCCTGTGAATTGATTTTAGTCAAGTTGGATTCCTAACCAACATGCCAAAATATTTTTCATTTTTCAGATTTTTTTTTTTTTTTTTGGATAAATGGCTAAAATAAAAAATTCAGAATATGATTGAAAAGTATACAAACATTGAAAAGTAAGAACTAGGAGCTATAGAATGAAGGCAAAGAATACGCACACCCCAGCTTGGTGGCCGTGGTGGAGGATCAAGCTTCATCACTTCTGCCTCCAATGCCTTCTTGGCCTTGTGGTAGGGGATATTTTTCACTATAACAGGATCATCCCTAGCACGGACAGGATCTATAGAAATCAAGGCCTGTGAATCATAAACAATATTATAAGAAGAAATATTTTGCAAAAGTTGAACCATGGGAAACAATATGAGTGTTTATAGAAGCCCCTGTGAATCTAGATGTATTAGAAGCAGTTATTAATATATATTTCAAATAAAATGGAAAAGAGTATAGTGGAAAGATGAAGATATTCAATTTGCAAATAATTTTTAACACCTTTTTGCATGATCATTTGTACTTTAGATTTATTAAAAAGTGAGATGGGGGTGAGTAACAGGAAAATAGCGGAATAAGGATAAATTTAAGTGAAAAAAATCAACCTAATTGGCATAAGACTTACGTGGAAGACAAAATAAAGGGACGTAAATCAGATAAGTGGATTTGTTTCTGTCTTTTGTTGAATCTTTTTCGTAGCTCAATAGATAATTTGATAAGCCAATGATTTTTTTTCCGTGTTTCAGAATATAGTTAACCAACATGTTAACTAATTGATTACAATAAATTGGATCGGATTTTGCAGTTTTTTCTTCTGCAATACCCTGACATGACATGAGCGTGAAAGGAGTTCAAGAATCAGTTTTCTTTTTATAAGGGCTAAAATCATTTATTTTGGCTAAAAACACATTTTTCAGCATTGTATGAAACTTGGAAAGAAGACATCAATCAGAAAGGAAATGAGAAGATATTTGTATTTATGTGGAGAGAGAAAGAAAGAGAACTAAGATTCTGTATCTTTTGAGATCTGATTTCCACTTACAAACTATTGAATTTCTTCTCATTCAAGTCAGACATTGACATTTGACAATTGTACCGTGAATGTCTTACAACTGTGACTGTGAGTCTGTGATCAACCATCTCTATTTTCAAAATAAAACTTGAGCATATTCTAACCACAAATGTCACAGTTGTTTCTCCCCAATAAGGTAACTAGAGAAATCCCTTTTTTTTTTTAATTTGCTGAATAAAAAAGGTGGAGTCCTTGGAACAAGTCACTTTCCACCATGATGAGTTAAACCTCTGCGCTAGATGGCCCCACCAATCAAGGTACTAATGCATCCCACCGTAACTAGAGAAATCTTAATTGCATACAAAAATCACATTGGTTTTCTTACTGTTTTAATAAATTCATAGAACCGTCATCTGAGAATAAATTATCTTACCTCCTGCAAGTGCTCCCAGCCTGGTCTTTGGTTTGCCACCACATCTCGAAGTTGATCATATTGCATGGAGTCCTGAACCCAACAAAAAATAAATAAAGAATTACAGGAAGACACCAAGAAAATCGTGCTTAACAAATTAATCAATGTGATAAAGACGCCAACATAAAATGTGACCTAAAACAATGAAATTGAAAGGTCATAATATTTTACTCTAGAAGGAATAGTACAAAATCTACCAATGTCAGGTAGCACAAATGTATTAATTTATATTGTCATTACCAGTTTCTATGAAAATACAAATAAAGCACCTTTAATAATTGAAGAACTGAGGAGTTTGGTAAAACACCATTTAAAATAACAGAAGATCAGATAATATACTGGAGATATTCTAGACTATTCAATTCTTAGAGAAAAACAGGTGCGAGAGACAGAAAAGAGCATAAAAAATTGTGTAAGAAAAAAACTTACATATATCATGAATTTTAAAAATGAACATAATTATCCATAGATATTTCTTCCGTAAGATTTAGTTTCCCAACTTTAATGATTGCATCTCAAACCTATATATCATTGCAAAATGCTTCTACATTATTTAGCTTTAATCTTAGGACATGAAAGAGGGTACCAAACCAATTCGGAACAATCCTGACAAGACAATGCAGCAATAATGGATTTATGTTTTTTTTTTTTTTTTGATAAGTATTATAATGGATTTGTTTATAAATCAACTTTACCAAACAAATATATTTTTATGTAGAAGGATGCTTTAGAATCTAAAGGCTTTAGGTTAAGTAGGTTTAAAACAGAGCACATGGAGTGAAAGTTAAGTACAGGGAGAAACACCAATGGAGTATAAAACTTGATGGTAAGAGAAACGAAAGAGTTAGTGTTTTCAATATCTTAGGGTAATACTCCCTCCATCCTAAATTGTTTGGCCTGTATTCCATTTTGGGATGTCCCAAAATTATGTCCTATTTGAAAAGTCAAACACCATTAATTTATTAACATTCCCTTTATGCCCTTAATTGATTTGTAGGAGCATTTTTTTTTAATTAAAACCTAAATTTTGAAATCCACTGTACACGCCATCTTTATTCAAATTATTTATTTAAAAAAAAAAAAAAAAAAAAAAAAAAAAAAAAAAAAACCTTCAGAGATAAGGCAGTTGATGATAAATTTGTTTAAGGGTAATTTAGGAAATTTCTAACTTTTTTTTAAAGAGATAAGGCAACTAATGATGTTTCCCTAAATAATTGGGTTTTTCTAACTAGGCCAAACAATTTGGGACAGAGGGAGTATTTCATAAGGATGGAAAGATCAAAAAGAATGTAGATCATAAGATAAAGCAGAGTAGACTCAGTAGAAGAGGTTGGTGTACTACAAGCATAAGAGGGACTCATGGGTGTGGGATGTGGAAGAGTATTAGCACAAGAGTAAAGAGCTTCTTTGGACAGATAGTGTATGATGTGGGGGAGCACCGGAGGGCCATTATAGTCGGTTCTGGCACGACCCTTGGAGTGGACATACACCTCTAAAGGATCTTTTTCCAGATCTGTATGCTTGTTCTCAGTCTAAAGAAGCTTGGATTTCTGACTTGATTGTTTCTGCATCAGAAGGGAGAGAGGAGTTGGAATTTACAATTCCATAGAGCATTTCATGATTGGGAGCTAGATGGTGTTAGTTCTTTTTTTTAGTTTCTTTATCTTTACTCCTATATGCCAAGAGGTGAGGGAAATGATAAGCTATCTTGGAAGTTGACTCTGACTGGTGTGTTTGATGTGCGCTCCTATTATAATTGGCTATCTGGTACTCTTACTAATGTTTTTCCTTGGAAGAGCATTTGGTGTGTAAAGGTGCCTAAAATGGTGTCTTTCTTTTTATGGACAGCAGCCAGGGATGGGAGGCTTACCATTGACAATCTTGTTAAGAGAGGTCAGTCCATAGTTAATTGGTGTTGCCTATGTCGGTGTGATGGGGAATCTATGGACCATCTTTTACTTTACTTCACTGTAAGCATGCTCATGCTTTATGGAGTGAAGTTTTTCAAGTGTTTGGGGTCCAATGGGTAATGCCGAAAGATGGTTATATCTCTTCTTTTTGCATGGGAGAATAACACCTATCAACTATTTGGAATATGATTCCAGCTTGTCTAATGTGGTTAGTTTGGCAGGAACGTAATAACCGCATCTTTGAAGATAATGAGAGATCCTTTAATCTTTTAAAACCTCTTCTTTTTGATAGTTTATTTCAATGGGCTAGTATTTGGGGTTTTACGCAATGTATTTCAATTTCTTCTTTCCTATAATCTGTTAGCTTTAGCTCTTGAGCTTTTTGTATTTATTTCATGTCCAAAGTGTTCATCATTGTGAACACAATGTTCATTTCATTCAATAAAAGTCTTATTATTTATCAAAAAAAAAAAAAAAAAGATAAAGCAGAGAATATAAAGTGGAGAAGTGGAGAAATGTATCAAGAGTAATATGTGATCATAAATTATCTATAAGTTCAAAGAGAAAGTTTTATAAGACTAGCTATACTATATGGTATTGAATGTATCAAGAAGCAACATGTTCATAAAATGGTTTAATGAGTGTAACTGAAATGAAAAGGTTAATATGTATAAGTGGAAATACAAAGAAAGATAGGATAAAAAATATATATATATAAATAAAAATTCATTTAAAGATAAGGGCGGTGCCTATTGATGTAAAGAAGAAGAAGAGTTGTTTGAGATGGTTTGATAATATGCAAAGGAGAGCAATTGATACACTAATGAAGAAAAGTGATTGGATTCAATTCAAGCAAATGAAAAGAAGTAGAAGAAGACATAAAATAACAATAGTGATAGTAAAAATGACATGTTAAATAAAGAGATAATACAGAGTATGATTCTTGCAACAAGAGCAACCCTCATGTTTTGTTGCAACCATTGAGAGCAGACTCCAATGATAAGCATGAGGAAGGTGAGGATGACGCTAAGTCATCATACACCTTATGCCCTAGGCGACACAAGTGCGACGATGGTCAGGACAAAGGGTCATGGACCTGACAAAGAAGTATACTTAATTAAAAAATGGCTGAGAAGAAGAATACATGTAGCCAGGCCAACCCCGATTAGTCTATTGAGGATCCATAGCCAATCCCGAAATTTCGGTACTACAATCTATTATTATTGTTGTTGATGTCACATCTTTTATATATATGGGTAGATAGTTGGGGGAGGGGGGGTTGAACCATAGATATGGGCACAACAATAGATGTCATTACCATTGGACTATCACTTGAACCCCTGTTGTTGTTGCATCTATGTATTAACCTTCGATAAATGATAACTTTGTGATGATTTGTTAGACCACTGCTATTAGGGTCTTAATTGTATTACTCCCATAGTACATTTCTAGTGTACTTGGGTTGTTTGTGAGTTTATTAATACTATTTCTTTATTTATTTATAAAAAATTTAAAAAAAAAAATGATAACTTTGTGATAGCTTTTGTAACCAAACGGAAAAGGGATTTTTTTTTTTTTTTGGGGATAATTCAAAAAGGAAAGGGAACCATACTATAACTTTTCTGCATAACTACCATCCTAGACCATGCGCTGTAGAATATAATTTGGTAACAACTTCATCTAGTCAATTCTTGGGATAAAATTTTGTATGTTAACAAAACTCAGGTCTACCATTTTCAGATCAAATTTGAGAAGTGGAGATTTGTATATAAGCACATATATGATATATCCAGTAGGACTAGAATTAGCTTTGCCCTCTTGTTAACCAATCAATTATCAAAGCAAGAAAAAGCACAGTTCAATGGGCAAGCAGCAATATGTATGTGAAACGACACTAGGTGCCTAACTGAAAATCTATGACTCAGTAACTGTGGGAAAAATAAAGCAAGATGCATGCAAAACCTTGTATTGCCACCAAATTTTCTGCTTGACATCATCATCATAGTCGAATCCACCCACAATCTGAGGCAAGGTGATCAACCAAAATGCAGCGATACTGGGATCCCTCATGCTGTGAACTATATGCTGAAACAGTATACAAAACCATGAATTAGATATGAACAAGATGTCTATATTAATATCAGGTGCACTGGCTGTTATCATACACAAATCCATTTTTCCCCTTGATTTCAATGTTAAAATCAAAGACAGAACTGTAGTAAAGTATATTTAATGAATTCTTAAGCAGCATGGCAGAGTTACAACTTACAACGATCATTATGTCATAACTAGAAGCAGAAATGATATTTGTAGAGGCATGACAAGACAAAATGCAAGTCAAGGTTATAAAGAAGGAACATGCGAGAGAGCATCATTATTTATTTATTTGAGTTAAGTAAAATCTTCATTATTTTTTATAAGTAAAGAGATTTTATTGATAAAAAATATTATTTCATGCTCACGCTGATGACACAATGTAACCTAAAATAATTACAAAAGAATTATCAATAAAATCTTCATTAATTTCTCTATAAGGAAAACACACCCCTCATTTTCCATTCCATGAGAAGTGAGGCTGGTGAGGTAATATGCTGCTTTAAAAGGATTGAGCCCATCCTTTTCCATGAGGGCTGCAGATTATTGATCATCATCCTAGGATTTTACATCATGCACTTTTACCTTTAGACAAATGGTACATGGAACTCTAAATTTTAGATGAAAACTGAAGAATTCTGAATACACTTTCACTAATATTAATAACATGATCATGAAATTATATGAAGAGTAAAATAATAACCTCATAGGGATAGTCCATCCTTTTCAAGACATTATAGGCCTTCCATGGAGGCTCCATGATCTGCAAGAAAGACACAAGGAAAAAAATAATTAAAGCATTTTAAAATTGGACAGATGAAATAAGAGCAAATAGATATAACACACTAGTGTGACTTGTTAATATATTTTTTGATAAGTAAGAATGTTATATATACAAAAGGCTACTCTATGCATGAAAAACATAGAGCAAACCTAGAAAATAGAAGAAGAAGAAGAAAACAGAGAAAAAAAACAAAAAAGAAAACCAATCAACATATTAATTACAAAGAGAAAGAGAGCTAAGGAAAGAAGGGAGAGAATCACTAGTCGTGAGTCCCCGTGCCCGAGACCAATCGAAAAGAGTTCCACTAAAAGAAGCAAGCATCTGATCACCGAAACTATCCAAATCCTCAAAAGTCCGCCGCTTCCATTCCTTACAAATACACCAAAGGATGCACAACAAAACTAAATTCCAAATCTGAGACGAGTACTTCCCAACCAATTCCACCAGCCAAAAAGCAAATTTGGGATCGATCTAGGTATAACCCAAGACAAGCCAAAAGTTATAAAGACAAAACTCCATAACCGATAAGCCATCTCACAATGAAGAAGTAAATAGTCTACCATCTCTCCATAATGTCGGCACATAATACACCAGTCCACAAAAACCAATCTCCTCAATCTCGGGTTATCACCCGTTAGGATCTTATTCCAAGCTACACACCAAACAAAAAAAGAAACTCGCCTAAGGGCCTTTGCTTTCCATATAGCTTTCCAAGGAAAGACAATTGAGGGAGAGTCTAAAGTTCATACAGTGTCTAAAGTTCTAGCTTATATGAACAGCCTCAAAACTCGGAAGGTGATGCTGTTCAGGAAATTACCATTGGACTTGTGCAGAATCACTCCCACAAGTCAGAACCAGCCTCAATATGTAAGTCAAAGCACCTTCTCCAAGTTGGTGCAAAATCAGTCAAGCATTGAGAGAGTTAACAGCATCTTCACCAAGGATAGAAGCTTTTTAACAAAATCATGGAACATGCCATGAAACAAAAATCATAAGTTATAGTGTATTAGAAGGCACAGGGAACCACCCTTAGCACACTAGAAGAATGCACAAGACAAACTCCTAGATTATAAGTAATAATTTATCCTCTAACGATGCTGCCCAACATTTGGCCAAATGCTTTGTACTCAAAAAATTGCCAAATCAATCATTTTTCTCAACAACGTAGTCTGTTATATACCATTCTTGTTTAATGTGTCTAGGTGATCGAACAATAAGGTCCACCAACATGGCCAACCTTCTTGATTCTTGATATTTCATGGCATTTTCCAATGATCTACATGATTAAAAAATTCCATGACATGCTCCTAGAACCCAGTTTTACTTCAGTTTACAATCACTCTATTCCAATACAGTCCGATGTCATCAACTAAAAGTATATAGTATCCGCATAAATTTTCCATGGAATAAATTATGATTTGTAACTGGATCAAGTGAGTTATCCAAAAATGATAAAAAGACAGGAGAGTTTAAACATAAGTCTTAGTGTAACAACCCTCTCTTATAGTTCTTAGACACCAGTATTTTGCTTAAAATTATCCCAGTATAATCATTTAGAAGCAATTTCAAATGGTCATCAGAAAATTAATAGATGATAAAAGTAATCAGTTGACCTGAAAAAAATGGATGGTATGTACAAACTGCTTGGTCTAGGCCAATTAGGGGCATTGATCTTTCTGATGGTTTTGAGACAACATGCCAAAGTACAAGATGTACAACCCAAAGGAATTCTCCTATGCAATTTCAACACATCTTTGCTAGTACCAACTCCTTATCAGAACCAGTTTGAGATTCAATCTTGACAATTATGGTCTGTCATCAATGTTCATGTTCGTGGGCATCTCTTTTCCTATCAAATTCTTGTAGGGTGGAGTTCCCCTTGCATTCTTCTTTCTGATTATACAATTAATACTACTTTTTCCCCTTCCTTCTGACTAGTATAATCTTAGCAGCCAGACAAGACAATCTTGATTAGGAATCCTCAAAGTGAATGGAGAACATCCAGAACCAGATGGAGGCTCTACAAGTAGGGAAGTGGGTTTTCTTTTTATACTGCCTCACAATGACTGGAGGACCTACGGAATCCGATGGAAGCTCTAAGAATGAAAAAAGTATTACTAGAATGCTTTTGAGTGGATTATGGCATGAAGCAGTCTTCACTGCTGTATCAGAAATCCTTTTGAAGGAGAAGTGCATGAGATACTAAAGCTCCCGAATGTACTCCCAACATTTAGTAATCTTTGCCGGGATAAAGAAACTATATATGCAAGAAGAAAACAAAAGTTGTGAATTTGCTAAGTTGTGGCATCAGAAAACATACAGCAATTTCATACACGCACTAGTCTTAAATAACTTTTGACAATGCTCAAAGTATAATCTAATCAGCATCAGACGAGAACTCACGTCATCTGCAGAGATTCTGACTTGTAATTTGTGCTTGCATTCAGGACAGCCCATTACACCCTGCAATACCAA
This sequence comes from Quercus lobata, assembly GCF_001633185.2. Lineage (NCBI taxonomy): Eukaryota > Viridiplantae > Streptophyta > Magnoliopsida > Fagales > Fagaceae > Quercus > Quercus lobata. The sequence continues at coordinate 22,221,464 of NC_044911.1, read as the reverse complement.
ATACCAATGTATATTTTACACAAAGATCAGAACCTAACATTGAGATGTTAAAATATTATAGTAAATTTTATGCCTGAATGGATGTCAAGAAATAGCAAATTTTACATGCAGAAGCACATGCCTTGACTATCACTTACAGAGCCATATGTGCTTGAGAATATATTTCTTACCGTCCCATCGCAAGTTGGGCAGTCTTTAGTTGGCAAGGGGACATGAAGATCCATGGTGGATGGAAGGTGCACCAACTCTGCCCGATTGTCCACAATGGCATCTGCAACACATTCAGCTGTTGCCTTCTCTCCACTGAAGAAGGATTCATGGGAGAGAGATATTACACAAGAAATGCAATTTTTGGATGCTGATTAAAGCTTGATTCCATGGAGACAGCCAATGACAATAACAATGACATTTGAAAGGAAAACAGCTATATTCTATATATTGGTAGCTATTCCAGCTCTGTAGCAGGTTCAATAAGCTTTTGAATTTTGTCATGGAGTGACAGAAACATTATCTCTTATATAGTTACAAGGTTTGCAATCTAAGAAATCAAAACTGATTAGAGAGAGGTTACCCTTTCAAGGTGTAATTTTTAACTTGGTAATGCACCCTCCCTGATCCTCTGCACTTAGTACACCGCAATGCCTGCCACCCATTGCAAGTACGACAGTTTCTGCAAATCAAGACCATTTCCAGGTAAGAAAGCATCAATCATTAATACACCGTACAAAGTTACCCAGATATATGTTGTTTGTAGCACAACAATATACATTTCAAAAGGCAAACCAATCTGGTGCATTCATTAGCCTTATATCAAAGCCTACAAAAATTTACACTAATGAAAAAATAACTTAATATCTGCACTGACAAATAAATGAAAAAAGGCAAACTCTTTAGGTTATCAACCCCAAGTATACCCCCCTACCCCCCCCCCCCCCCCCCCCCCACAAACAAACAACCATGAGCACTCTTACAATCAACTTTTATGACCACAGTGGAGATACAACAACCCAATTCAGCTCTACAATATCACAAGATTGCTTTGCTAACAATAACATAGAGAAGTGGTGAGTGTAAAGCAGTGGGAAAGGAGGTGCAGTTTTAAATGCATGTAAAAGAAATGAATAATATATAATTTACATACACACCCAAAAACTATTAAACGGCAAAAAATTTATAGATTTTGACTAGAGAACTGCTATTGATAGACAAAGGCTTTAGTCCAAATTCAAAGGGATATTGACAAGTACCTCTGACATATCACTTTCTTTCCAAGCTCCAATGCAATGTCATAAGTCCCTAGAGTAGCAACAGCCTGCAATCGACCCACAAAGCATATAAATATAAATCTAAATGATTTAACCACAAGAATATCATGCAAGTCCCACTGACCAAAACACAAGTATAATTCAATGACCCGTAAAATCAAATAATATGAAGTCCAACCCACAAAACCCAACAAAAAATGAACAAACATTGAGTCACCCACTTATCCAAATGACAATTACACTTAAAACAAATGACAAATAGCACCCACAACAGACACTAAATTCCAAGAATTTGCATTCCAACATAAATTCACATTAGATTGAACTTTGTGAATTTTAAGAACTCACAAAGACTGAAGCAACCCAATTATCCAAATAACAACTACACTAAAAGCAACATCGAAGAAATTCCCATGATTTCCACACCAACACAGATTTGAGATTTCAAATTTGATTGAACCATGTAAATTTTAAAAAAACCAACAACAAATATTGAAGCAACCCATTTAACAAAATGGCAAACACCACCAAAAGCAACCGCCAAGTTCTCAAATTTTTGTACTTATCATTAAAAAATAAAAAACAGTGATTATCAGAAGAAACTCACGAAAATAGAAAAGTAAGAGAGCTTGGAGATGAGCTCGGGGACGCCGAAGCCACGAGGAGCAGAGCCAACAATGTCGAAAGCGAGAGTGAACGGGGAGAGAACGAAGTGTATGGGGAAGTCGAAGATGTCAGAGACTTGTTGGCCATAGCGAGCTGTGAAGAGCTTGTATTTAACATCTGCGAACTTCTTCAAGTTCTTCAACATGCGCTGTGTTCCAGTTGACATGGCAAAAGAGAGAGTGAGAAGTGAGAACTGAGAGGATAGAGTTTTTGGTGTTGGGTAATGTAGTATTGTAGTGTACAGACCAAGGGTTGGGTTATACGGGCTAAGCTTATCAGTAGTGCTGCTTAGTGCTATCTATGTCTGTCACCAAACATAGTTTCCCAATTTTATCATATCTATTCTATACAATATACTAAAAAGAATTTTTTATTTATTTATAAAATGTGATATATATATATATATAATTTCGAATTTAATTGGATTTAGACTCTTCTATTTTTGCACTCAATAATTCTCTTGCCATAAAAATTAAATAATTAGATGGACACATGACGCAAAATTTTACTCTAATTGAAATCCAATTTAGAATCTAATTGGATTTGGACTCTTCAATTTTTACACTCAATAATTCATTTAGCACAAAAATTAAAGTTAAATCGGATATGTGTCACAAAATTGAGAATCTAATTAAAATGAAATTTTGAATTGCCTTGGATTTTATAATAGATATAAATAGGAAAAGAAATCCTCGGCCGGCTAGGAAATCCACCCAAAATAAGTTATAAGGTGATTAGGAGACCCTAAAAAACCTTAATTCACATTAAGCACAAAATTAAGGCTGTGTTTGGTTCATGTAAAATATTTTCTGGAAAATATTTATTTTCCGGAAATGCTATTTTCGAGAAAAGAAAATATTTTCAAGTGTTTGGTTGCATTTCAAAAAAAATTTTGAAAAATATTTTATGGTGTTTGGTTGTGTTCTTGAAAATACCATAGAAAACACATTTTCTACTTGTTGCTCACATTTTCTCAGCTGCCAAACAAATATATAATATCATTCCTCAATACAGAAACACAAAAGAAACAAAACCCAGGAAAACAATTCATCAAATCCGGTCATACAGAAACACAAAAGAAACAAAACGAAGAAAAAAAAATTCATCAAATCCGATCAAATTGAGAGAAGAAGGAAGAGAGAGAGGTGACTGGGTTCGATCTAGAGGCGAGATCGCGCGGCGGAGGCGAGATCAAGCAGCATTGGAGTCGATCTTTGCTTGATCGACGCAATGCGATTGGCGATCGGCGCTGGTATAGGCCGTCGGACTTTGGAGTCAATCGGTGCGGTGCGATCGGCGTTGGAGTCGATCTTTGCTTAATCGGCGCTAGTGTGGATCGACGCTGGTATGGGTCAGCGCTGGTGTGGCGCGGTGCAACGAGACCAGTGCAATCTGGTGCGATCGGCGCAGTCGTCGGACTGGAGCTCGATCTGAGGAGTGATCTAGGCTTTTTCTTCTCTCTCTCTCTCTCTCTCTCTCTCTCTCTCTCTCTCTCTCTCTTTGCGCGTGAGTCCGGAAATGGTTTGAAGTGAAAATTTGGACTGAAACCAATTTCCCGGTCAAACCAACTAAAACACACGGTCAACTGAAAATAACTTCTGGAAATTTTATTTTCCATACACAACCAAACACCCGCATTTATGGAAAAGCATTTCCGGAAGTGATTTGAAACCAAAACAAACACAGCCTAAGAAAACCACTAAAAAGGAAAATTGGGAAAATTATAAACTCAAATCATACAAACTCTAAGAGATGTCCAAAAACATTCATGATCTTATTCTAGTTTTAAAGTTATAATATAAAAAAAGAATGACCATAAATAATAATAAAAAACTGATTAAACAAAAGAATTTAATCGAAAAGCAATGTAGGTCATGGTCATAAGATGATGAGATTTGATCCTTGCGATAATTTACTTTAGGTCACCCATTTTCATGCAATTTTGTTTTTTATTCCATTTATTTTTGCCAGTACTTTTTTGTTTTCTGAATTTTTTGCATGTTGATTTCTAACAATCACTTTCTTAAATAAAAAAAAATTTGTTTAATTTTCTATGATTATAACAATTTTTATTTTTTTTTAGAATCATTATGATTATAAAATTGAATGTGAGATTATAACATTGCCAAATTTTTTATTTTTTAGAAAGTTTCAATCTATAACATTCGTTCCTAATAATAACTCTTTATCATCAGATCAAGATTCCAATCCGTTTTTTGTGTAAGCAGGAATTAAACTTCAGATCTCTTATATAACCATCAGAGACTTTTCCAATTAAGTTATCTAAAACCCACAATATTGCCAAATTTAAGATATGCTTGTCAACATATATTTCTTAAATTTAAAACATATCTTAAATGTGGCAACATTATAAATCCCAACATTTCTTAAATTTGGCAACATTATTGTAGGATCACGATTCAGGGCCCAGGCTCAACAAGTATGGGGTTCTGGCCCAAGGAGCCCGAAACAATAAATTTATAGAGAGTGGGTTATAGAACTAAGCCTTAACGAAGGGTATACTAGCTAAAATTGGGCCATGCAACAATCGAGAGTAAGAAAACCCCCCTTCACGCCATTAGATATTCAATCTGAGGAGACATGGAGGATATATATCAGTCCCTGCTCAAAGGCTATGGTTCTAACACTGTTCTTCTATTCTTAGTTCCTTTCTTCTCCGTCCCCTACTTCATAGGGACTCCTCTCTCTTATATAGCCCTCTTGAAATCATCAGGGCCGTACATTTGTTGATCATCTGGACCTTCACTTGAGTGTCTGTCCCATCGAACATCTCCCCCATCTTTCTGTGAGTTGTGGTAGCCAAGGCAACATTGTTCACAAGTCCTCTCTACATTAATACGGCCAGAAAAGTAGCTGCCATGCATTTAATGTGGCAGCTGCAGCCTCTCCCTTGGCATCCTACACTTTCTTCCTTCTTATGGGCTTATGGGACTCATCCCTACTACTAATGCTCGTAGGAGTGGATCCTTCTAGCAAGCAAAGTGCATGTTTGAGCCATATTTGGTACGTCCGAGGAGACATTTCTCCTCAAACCGCCTTTTAAACACCTTTAGGCCCATAAGAATTGGGCCGGGGGCCCTTTTGGCACCCACGCCTTCTCCTCGAACATGGTTGAATTTTCATACGAGACCCAAGGCCCATTGTATGATCTTGGGCCTTTGCCCTTACAATAGCCCCTCAAAATTCCAAATTTTCCCTCTTATCCAAGGAGAAAAGGCGGGATTTTGATACTTATGGGATTACTTATTATAATTTCTTGACTCACGCGTGTGGAGGCACAGCCTCAGTGCCTCATTACTGCTACCTGTGTTTCGTAACCCACGAGGCGCTATTAATTGTGCTAGGCGGCTTTATGTCCCCCGCATCCAACGGTGGGGCGCCTAATCAACGGTTGACATTTCCCTAATCCTTTGGGTGGGAGTAAGCCCGTTCAGTTTCTCTTTGCTATATAAGGCTTCTGAGGGGAATTACTCCCTTTTTTTTTTTTAAGAAAAAGCACTCAAACGTCCCAGAGCACTCCAATATTTCCTTTTACAAAACATTCAAAACTCCATAGCCACTCCCATGAGGATTTCCGGCGAGTTCTTCGCAAGCTCGAGAGGTTTAGGATCTTTGCTCCCGTAAGTGTTCATTTCTCGTATTCCTTAGCCTTTCCTCTCTGTTGCCTTTCCCGGCTTCCTTTCCTAAGTAAACCTTCTTCGTATCACCTAGGGTTAGTAGGATGGGTAAGTTTGAGAAACTGGTAGATTCTCTGGCCGGTATGGAGGGTTTTAGGGCCAAATACCATATCCCGTCGGGAGTAGGTCTAGAATATTGCTCCTTGGACTAGATCTTAATCAAGAGAGGGACGGGGCAGGTCGCCATTCCAATGATAGCTTTCATAGAAGGAGGAATGACGATCCCCATGGGGAGGATAACTAGGGATTATTTGCGTGGTCATAGGCTGGCCCCCCACCAATGTGCCGCGAACATGTTCCAGATCCTGGGGTGCGTAGACGCTCTGAATGAACAGATGAACCTCGGCCTCTCATGGCACAATGCAGTTCACTTGTACGAATGCCATTACCTCAATGAGTCGTATTACCTGAAATCCAGGTCCGACGAGGTGAGGCTGATATCCTGCCTTCCCAAGTCCAATAAAAGCTTGAAGGACAACCATTTGATTGTCTCCGGAGCATGGCACAACGGTCTTCACTGCCCAATTAGGGCGAGAACACCAGGTGGGGCACTGTAGGGTCAGATCCCTCGGCGGGGATCTTAGTTTTGAGCTTTCCTCTAACTTGTTTCGGTTTTGGTTTTGATTATTTGCCTTCTTGGACTGCCATAACCCTCCCTTTGGGTATTTTGCAGACAAAGAACAAACAACTCCGAGGATAAGTTTAGTCAACGTCCAAGCCCTCAACTTCCTCCTAAAGTCCGAGATCTTTGTGAGTGAGGATGGGTAACTGCGTGCCGCTCCCTTATCTTGGACTACGAGCCCCTTTCTCGCGCTTTCGTGGACGCGGGTCAAGCCATAAGGGCTGGAAGTCCCCGATTAGCCCGCATCGACGTTTCTAAACTAGGCTTTCTTGTTTGGAGAGACCTACCACCAGCCCAACTGCCTGTTAAGCGCGTTCTCCAAGAGGTAGCCACCCTAGGAGAAGGAGTTGACTCCTCGCATTCATCTCTTGAAGCTGAAATCGACCAATTCTGCTTCGCCGATGAGGGAGAGGTGTCAACCAGGCCTGTAGAGCTCTTAGATTCTGGCTTAGACATTGATCATTTCTCGGCGGCTCACACTCCTGGTCTAGTAATTGCTCAAATTAACACTAGCCAAGAGGTTGAAGAGGAGGATATGGACTTGAAGCTGAGGTCCGGTCTGAGGGGCCTTTTATCCAATAAAAACAAGGGGCAGTCTTCCAAGGATGCCCCCAAGGAGCAGGTTCCAGCCAAGCTTCCCCCTCCTCTTCCTCTCTCCACTAACCCCACGCTACAACCTCTTCCCAATTTGAGGCGGAAGAGGCCAGTGGAAGAATTGGAAGAGGGTGAGGTCGGCCCTAAAAAGGCCAAATAACAAAAGAAAGGTAAAGAGCCGAAGGAAAAGAGGACAAGGTCCGTTGATAGCCGAGATGAGGCGGCTATGAAGAGGGAACAGCGCACCTAGTCCCCCCGCCTAGAGTTGGAAAGCACCCCTATTTTATGGGACACAACTCTCTGGGAATCCCAACGAGGGCAGGCATCTTATCTCGTTGAGGCCCTGCAGCAGCCCCTCCTTCTGCCTCGTGACATAGAGGGGCTCCGGGCTACTCGGTAACCGGATCTCTTCATGTCGCTAAAGAGAGATTTGGCCATGGTAAAACGAAGACTCCTCCTTGTTCAGTTTCTTTACTCCACACTCGCCTATTCGTTATTTTCTTTTTAATGATTCTTCCGTTACTCCCATGCAGGTCACTCAACAAATCTTCATGGCTGAGGAGTGGGCCAAGAAATCACGGGAAGATTTGAACATTGAGGTTCAGTCTCGCCTTGCCACGAAGAAGGCTACGGGTGCCCTTAGGCTGGAAAAAAACCGCCTGAACAAGGAGATAAAAAAGGCACTTAAGGCCCGAGACAGTGCTGAGGTGGGCCTTAAGACTACAATCAAGCAGGCCGAGGACATGCACCAACAGCTTCACCTGTCCGAAATAAACCTCGCTACCGAGAAGCAAATGGTCTCGAACCTCAAGGCAGAGCTAATACAGACAAAAGAGGCGACTCCCCTAGCTAGGGAAGCGGCTGAGGCTGCGGTGGCAACCTCCTATGAGCGTGGAGTGGCAGATACTGAGGCCAGGCTGACCGAGGAGGTGGCTGCGGTCTGCAGGGATTACATTACCATGTCCTGGGGGGTAGCCTTGGACCGGGCAGCAGTTCCTGCGGACTCCGGCTTTAGGAAGATTGAGAGTATCTTTTTTCCTGAAGATATTCGCGAGATTCCAGGTTCTGTTCCTCCTGAGGAGCCCCTCTCTACTCTAATCACTGCTCCAGATTCCCTCATACCTGAAGCAAAAAGGGGAAACGAGGAGGTGCAACCACCCGTTAAGGACAAGTAGCCTGAGGACGCCCTCACTATAAGGGATGTTGTCGCACAAGCCAAGGAGGCCGGATCTGAGCCCACGGCAGGAGGTGATCATCCCGAGGCAGAGGTCCTTACAAAGAGCTCAGCCCAAGATAAAGCCTAGGACATTAGTGTAGGACTTTTCTTGTAGTTGTTTTCTTTTATCTTTCATTTCCTTAGTTTTTGCCCATGTTTGTAAGAAAATACATTTCAGAGCCTAATGAATGATATGATTTCTTCTTTGAATCTTGTTTTACTGCTTCCTTTTTTGCCTTTGTTATGAATGAATTTCGGCTATGTTACTAAACTTCTGAGGACCAACCGTTACTCGAAATTTAAGCAATACGGCAAAGTATGAATGAAAGAATGATAGTTAATTTCCTCCAAGCCTGTGGCCCGAGGAGCCACGCAGACTTAGGTTCTGTTTAACACTTAGATAAAACTGCATCGAGATTAATTTCCCCCAAGCCTGTGGTCCGAGGAGCCACGCAGGACTTGAGTTCTATTTAACACTTAGATAGAACCGCGTAGTAGTTAATTTCCCCTAGCCTGTGGTCCGAGGAGCCACATAGGACTTGAGTTCTGTTTAACACTTAGATAGAACCGCGTAGTGGTTAATTTCCCCCTAGCCTGTGGTCTGAGGAGCCACGCAAAACTTGGGTTCTATTTAACACTTAGATAAAACTGCATCAAGATTAATTTCTCCCAAGCCTATGGTTCGAGGAGCCACACATGACTTGAGTTCTGTTTAACACTTAGATAGAACCACGTAGTAGTCAATTTCCCCTAGCCTGTGGTTTGAGGAACCACGCAGGACTTGGGTTCTAGTTAACACTTAGATTGAACCGCGTAGTGGTTAATTTCCCCCTAGCCTGTGGTCGGAGGAGTCAGGCAGGACTTGGGTTCTGTTTAACACTTAGATAAAACCGCATAGTGGTTAATTTCACCCTAGCCTGTGGTCCGAGAAGCCAGGCAGGACTTGGGTTCTATTTAACACTTAGATAGAACCGTGTAGTGGTTAATTTTCCCCTAGCCTGTGGTCCGAGAAGTCAGGCAGGACTTAGGTTCTGTTTAACACTTAGATAAAACCACGTAGTGGTTAATTTCCCCCTAGCCTGTGGTCCGAGGAGCCAGGCAGGATTTGGGTTCTGTTTAACACTTAGATAGAACCGCATAGTGGTTAATTTCCCCCTAACCTGTGGTCCGAGAAGTCAGGCAGGACTTGGGTTTTGTTTAACACTTAGATAAAACCGCGTATTGGTTAATTTCCCCATAGCCTATGGTCCGATGAGCCAAGCAGGACTTAGGTTCTATTTAACACTTAGATAAAATCGCGTACTGGTTAATTTCCCTCTAGCCTGTGGTTCGAGGAGTCAGGCAGGACTTGGGTTCTGTTTAACACTTAGATAAAAATACACAGTGGTTAGCGCCAAGAATACGAACTTTCATTAATAATAGTACCTTTTCAGGTTGTTTATATTCCAAGGACGTGGTACTACATGTTCATCCAAATCTTCTAAAAAGTAGGCCCCTATGCCAGCCACCGAGGTGATACGATATGGCCTTCCCAATTTGGTCCGAGCTTTCCTTACGCGGGATTTCTTGCAGTGCCCAGAACTTTTCTTAGTACCAGATCCCCAGGTGCTAGGGGTCTTAGCTTCACCTTGGCATCATAACCTTGCTTGAGCTTATGCTGGTAGTAGGCGAGTTGGACCATTGCTCTCTCCCTTCTTTCCTTGATGAGGTCTAAGCTTTTTTCCAGCAGCCCGTTGTTAGCATTAGGGCAGAATGTGTTGGTCTTCAGTGTTGGGAAATTTGTCTCTAGAGGAATGATGGCCTCAACTCCATAGGTCATTGAAAATGGGGTCTCCCTTGTGGACCGACGTGGCGTGGTGCGGTACGTCCACAGGACATGGGGCAGTTCTTCTACCCACCTTTCTTTCACGTCATCTAATCTCTTCTTCAACCCATTTACTATAACCTTGTTGACGGCTTCGGCCTGCCCATTCCCCTGTGGGTAAGCCGATGTGGAGTACATATTCGCAATTCCTAACTCGCTGCAATACCTTCTGAAAGCTTTACTATCAAACTGGAGACCGTTGTCCGAGATTAGGGCGTGAGGGACTCCAAACCTGGTGACGATGTTCTTCCAAATAAATTTCTTAGCATCAACGTCTTTAATGTTTGTCAGCGGCTCAGCTTCAACCTATTTTGTGAAATAATCCGTGCCGACGAGAAGAAACCTTTTATTCTCCACTGCTTTAGGAAATGGTCCTAGGATGTCCAGGCCCCACTGCGCGAATGGCCAAGGGCTGGACAGCGGATTAAGGGTACCGCCTAGTTGATGTATATTCGGGGCGAACCTCTGGCATTGATCGCACTTCTTCACTTACTCATGCGCCTCTTTCTTCATGCTCGGCCACCAATAACCTTGCGTTATGGCCCTATGGGATAAGGACCTACCCCTTGTATGGCTTCCACAAATTCCTTCGTGTAATTCCTCTAGGATAACCTCAGTGGCATCTGGGTGTACGCATAGTAAGTACGGTCCTGAAAATGAGCGCTTATACAGTTTCAAGTCCTCGGACAGCCAGAATCGAGAAGCCTTTCTTCTAATCTTGTCGGCCTCGCTCTTCTCTTCGAGTAAGATGTCATCCTTTAAAAACAGTACTAGATGTTCCATCCAGCTAGGCCCTGCCCTGACGCTGTGAACATGCACCAACTTGGTTCTCACCATCAAGGGCCTGTATAGATCTTCTACGAGTATAACTCGAGGGAGGGATTGCGTCGAGGAGGTGGCTAGCATGGCAAGGGAGTCAACATGGGTGTTTCCACTCCTGGATACATGCATTAGGCTGAAATAGTTGAAACACGCCTGTAAGCGCTTGACTTGGACTAGGTACTCTTGCATTCTTTCATCCATCGCCTCCAATTCCCCATTTACTGTTCCTACGACAAGTCTTGAGTCCGAGAACATGTTTATGGATTTCCCGTCAAATTTCTGGATCATAGACATTCCTTCCAACAAGGCCTCATATTCTGCCTCGTCATTAGTGGCGGAGAAGCCTAGTTTTAACGATTTTTCGATGGTAATCCCCTCGGGGGAAATCAGGACAAGCCCCACCCCAGAGCCCCCTTGATCTGTCGTGCCATCCACATATGCTTTCCAATAGGCGGGACTTGGCTGAGAGACTGTGCTGACCAATTTCTCGTCCGTGATTGGTACCTCTTCCCCTTCTTCTGGTGAGGGTTCAGCAAACTCAGCTACTAGGTCCACGAGGACTTGGCCCTTCACAGCGCTGCGAGGCATGTATCTAATGTCGAAGGCCCTAAGAATGGTCCCCCACTTAGCTATTCTTCCTGTGCAATCGACAATCCTAAGTATTGATATGAGCAGGAATTGAGTTAATACAACAACGGTGTGTGCTTGGAAATAGTGGGGGAGCTTCTTGGTGGCTTGTACTATCGCCAGGATGGCCTTTTCCAGGGAGAGGTAACAGATTTTTGCCTTATGCAACTACTTGCTCACGTAGTAGACAGGCTGCTGTATGCCATTATCCACCCGGATCAGCACCAGGCTGACCGCATGAGGGGCCATGGCAATATAGGCGAATAAAACCTCGTCGGCTTCGAGACTGGACATGATTGGCGGTCGAAACAGATACTCTTTAAGCTGCTGGAAGGCCAGGGCACATTCTTTTGTCCACTCGAACCCTTTTCACTTATTCAATAAGAAAAAGAAAGGCCTACGCCGATCTGCCGATCGAGAGATAAAATGGTTCAAGGCGGTGATCATGCCAGTGAGCTTTTGGACCTCCTTGGGGTTTCCAGGAGGCTGCAGGCTATGGATAGCTCAAATTTGGTCGGGGCTGATTTCAATACCTCTATGGGTCACCATATAACCTAAGAATTTCCCTGATCCCACTCCGAATGAACACTTGGACGCGTTCAGGCGCAGCCTGTACTTTCTCAGAATTTCAAAGACATCGCCGAGGTCCTTCACATGATCGAACACTAACTTACTCTTCACCACCATGTCGTTTATATAGACTTCGATGCTCTTACCCATCTGTAGTTCAAACATCTTGGTCATCATCCTTTGGTAAGTCAACCCGGCGTTTTTCAAGCCAAAGGGCATCACCTTTATAGTGGTAGTTTCCAACGGGGGTGACAAAAGCCATTTTTTCTTGGTCGTCGGCAGCTAGGGGTATTTGATGATAGCCTTGAAAGGCGTCTAAGAAGCTCATTCGAGGGTGTCCCACGGTCGAATCCACCAATTGGTCTATCCGAGGTATAGGGAAAGGATCCTTCGGGCAAGCCTTGTTCAAGTCTATGAAGTTCACGTAGACTCGCCACTTCCCACTCTTCTTCTTCACCACAACTGTGTTGGCCAGCCACTCGGGGTAAAAAACTTCTTTGATAGCCTCTGCTTTCTTCAATTTCATCACCTCCTCTCTCACCACATCCGCATGCTCTTTCAATGGTCGCTGAGGAGGTTGTTTCTTAGGTGTCACGGCCGAGCTAATATTAAGGTGGTGGCAAATAAAATTTGGATCGACCCCTGGAGCCTCGTAGGCGTCCTATGCAAACACGTCCATATTCTTTCTGAGAAAGTTAATCAGTTTTTCCTTCTCTTGGGGCGGCAGTTCTGAGCCGACCTGAAAAAATCTTTCCGGATTAGAGCCCACAAGAACTTTTTCCAAATCCTCACAACTCGCCTTGTTGGCGAGTCCCCCATCTCCCGGGGCCAGAGCTGGGGTCGTTAATTGCTACAAGCCGTCCTCAGCAGTGGTAGAGGGTTCAGTACTCAATTGTCGTGAGATGGTAGACACCATGCATTGCCAGGCTATGACTTGGTCCCCTATCACTTCTTTGACCCGACCCTCTAACGGGTACTTCACCTTTTGATGTAAGGTTGATGATACAACTCCTAGGGCGTGAAGCCATGGTCTGGCTACAATGGCGGTGTAGGGCGAGTATGCGTCCACCACTATGAAGTCCACCTCGACTATGTCCGAGCCTATCTGTATAGGCAGCCTAATCAGGCCTTTCGGAGTAATAGTTTTCCCATCGAAACTCACCAAAGGGGAGTCGTATGCTATCAGGTCTTCTGGTCTCAGCTTCAGCCCCTTGTACAAGTCGAGGTACATTACTTCCACGGCACTGCCCTGATTGACTAGCACCCTCTTCACGTCATATCTCCTAATCCTGAATGTGACGACAAGAGCATCGTCGTGGGGCTGGATGGTTCCAACTTTATCCTCATCCGAGAATCCGATTATGGGTGAGGCCATCCCTTTAGCCTTCTTAGACTCCCGATCGTCAGCTTCAATGGGGAGTCGGGCCACCGACATCACTCTAAAAGGATAGGAGCCAGTTTTTCCTAGAGTGGCAAAAATGACATTTATCGTGCCAATGGGAGGTCTCAATGTGCTTTGCCTTGCCTCGACGCTCGTCTGCTCCTGCCGTCCACCAGGATAATGCAAGAGGTGTCTCAGCTTTCCCTCTCGAACCAGCCGATCCAAGTGGTTTTTCAGATTCCTGCAGTCATCGGTGGTGTGGCCCGGCTCTTGGTGATATTTGCAATATAGGTTCTGGTTACGTTTCGCGGGGTCGCCTGCCATCCTACTTGGCCATTGAAAGAACAGTTCGTTCTTCACTTTCTCTAGGATCTTATGTAGTGGTTTCGGAACACAACATGGACTGCCTGTGCCCCGGTGGATCCAGACTGCTCCGAGTAATCCCTTCTTAGCCGGTTATTGTTGTTAATGCGGTCCGACCTGAAGTCCTTCCTCTCCTAAAGGACAACCTTCGCTTTGCCCTTTCCAGTCTGTTGGTCCTCTTCGACTCTCTTGTATTTGTCGATTCGGTCCATGAGTTGGCGCACGCTGGTGACCGGTTCCCAATCAGGGATTTTCTTAAACTGTGCTCTGTCGGTAGGCCTCTCTTGAATGTGCTGATGGCGACGTCATCGTAATTTCCCTCTATCTCGTTATACATTTCCCAATACCTGTCTGAGTAGGCCTTTAGGGTCTCTCCTTCTCGCATGGACAAGGACAGGAGGGAGTCTAAGGGCCGAGGAACCCTGCTGCTTGTTATGAAGCGAGAACCGAAAGCCTGTGTTAGCTGCTTAAAAGAATTTATGGAGTTTGGCTTGAGGCTGTTAAACCATCTCATTGCCATGGGTCCCAAACTGGACGGAAACACTTTGCACATCAACACCTCGTCCTTGGAATGGACAACCATCCTCTGGTTAAACTAGCTTACGTGCTTTACGGAGTCTGTCCGACCATTATATATGGCAAAGGTGGGTTAGTGGAACCACCGAGGGAGCTCAGCCCCCTCTATCCTACGCGTGAAGGGTGACTGAAAGATGAGGTCCAGGACCTTACTCATGGCATCGTTTGTTAGGCCCTTGTAAGACGAGCTTTTGTGGTCGCGTTTGTGAGGTTGCTCTTTCTCATAGGAGAAGGTTTCACTTGGCGGGGTTCTCGATCTCCGCCTGTACTCATTGTCCTTCTCATTGCTGGTGTTCCAACTGGGGGAAGGACGCCTTCGCTGCGCTCGGCGTAACCTCTTCTTTAAGTCATCGATTTCTTGCTGTAGAGCCTTATGATCGTCCTGCTTTTGGGATGCGTGACATTTCCCTTTCGAGCGACTTCTGCTTGTGTGGGAGGTATTTACGCTACCCTCTCATCGCTTGTCTTGATCTCTTTCCCGTTCAAGGTTCAAGAAGTTATCTTGTCGTTGGGAGTCTGCGTGTCCCGTTTGGCGTAGACATGATCCCTCCATCTCTAACGGTCTCACTTGCTGAGGCACAAGTTCTCCTTATAGCCAATTGTAGGGTCACGATTTAGGGCCCAGGCCCAACAGGTATAGGGTTCTGGCCCAAGGAGCCCGAAACAATGAATTTATAGAGAGTAGGCTATAGAACTAGGCCTTAACGAACTGTATACTAGCTAAAATTGGGCCATGCAACAATCGAGAGTAAGAAAACCCCCCTTCACGTCCATTAGATATTTAGTCTGAGGAGACGTGGAGGATATATATCAGTCCCTGCTCAAAGGCTATGGTTCTAGCACTGTTTTTCTGTTCTTAGTTCCTTTCTTCTTCGTCCCCTACTTCATGGGGGCTCCCCTCTCTTATATAGCCCTTTTGAAGTCATCAGGGCCTTACATTTATTGATCATCTAGACCTTCACTTAAGTGCATGTCCCATCAAACATCCCCCCCATCTTTCTGTGAGTTGTGGTAGCCGAAACAACACTGTTCACAAGTCCTCTCCACATTAATGCGGCTAGAAAAGTAGCTGTCATGCATTTAATGTGGCAGCTGCAACCTCTCCCTTGGCATCCTACGCTTTCTTCCTTCTTACGGGCTTGTGGGACTCATCCCTGCTACTAATGCTCATAGGGGTGGATCCTTCTAGCAGGTAGAGTGCATGTTTGAGCCATATTTGGTATGTCCGAGGAGACATTTCTCCTCAGACCACCTTTTAAACACCTTCAGGCCTATAAGAATTGGACTAGCGGCCCTTTTGGCACCCACGCCTTCTCCTCGGACATGGTCGAATTTTCATACGGGACCCAAGGCCTATTGTATGATCTTGGGCCTTTGCCCCTACAATTATAATTCCACATTTAATGTTAACACAACTTAAAGATATGTTTGACAATTTTTTTATTAAATTTGGCAACATTATAAATCCTCATTCAATGTTAATTAACACAACTTAAGATATGATATTTCTATTGCAAACCATATTCAAGGAAACTTAATGTTGCAAAATTTATGATTATAACATTGAATGTGGGATTATATTTGGTCCTATAAAATGATACGTATGTAAAACATCAATGTACCCATCAAACATAGTGTTCAAAAATACAATATGAGTTTTTTCAATAGAATTGTATTGTTGTTAATATTGCTTATTTTATCTATGACTAGTTTTGATACCGTTGGAGGATTTAGCTTTTTAAGGCAGAAAGTATTTGTAGAAGTCTTGAATGATTTAGGGTAAGGCTTGGATCTTACCATTCATTGTAAATCTGATGATGATGATCTTGGTGTCCAATTAATCAAGTATCCAGATGGCCTCTTTAAATTCAACTTTCGACCAAATTCTAAGCGCACTACCCTATTCTACTGTACTTTTTATTGGTCAAATGAGTTCCGTTGGTTTGATATCTACGTATCTGATAGAGACCATCCTCAATGCAATAACTGCTTTTGGAAGATTAGGCCTGCTGGTCCATGTAAGTAGTTAAATTACGTCACCAGCCAATATGATCTTTGCTGTTTGTGGAACTCAAATCAACTTAGAGTAGGTTTAGCATACGGTAATAGACACAATAATATAATAGTTATTCCTATAATTTAGTTATTGTTTGATTATGTTTTTATTACAGGGAATAGTTATTCCTATATATAAAGGATAGCTATTCATTCTTAAAATATTTGACAAGCATATTATTTTGACAAGCATATTATTCTCTATTCATTCTTAAAATGACATTAAGGGCACGTTTGATAAACTGTAACAATAATTACAAGAAATACAAAATGATGCAATATAATGCTTATTACTATTCATTTGTTTGGTGACAACACAACAATAAATAAACACTAAAGACAATGGAATGAAAGCATAGCTATTCATTAATATGAATTGCTATGCTTTCATTCCATTGTCTTTAATGAATAGCTATGCTTTCATTCCATTGTCTTCAGTGTTTATTTATTATTATGTTGTTACCACACAAATGAATAGTAATAAGCATTATATTACATCATTTTGTATTTCTTGTAATTATTGTTACAGTCTACCAAACGTGCCTTTAATGTCATTTTAACACTCGAAATCTCCCATCATATGATGCTTAGTTATTAAATAATAATTTCCTTATTTGTTACAAAAAGCATTTTCCAAAATAATATGCTTGTCAAATATTTTATTGTGTTAAATAAGGACAAAGTTTAGCTACAAAATTGGTTGTCACTAATGACTACATCTCCCACTAAAAAATTTAACATGGTTATATATTTTGAAAATCTAATTATCAGATTGCATGTTCTTTATGGAGGATTCTGGCATTTTACCCCTAATTTTGAAAAAAATTAGCAACATGCCCCTGTTTGCAAACTATATAGGAGTGTGCCCCTGTTTCGATACTCGATTATCCTAAAATTGAGTTCAATTAAATACTCGATTTGTAGAAAATCGAGTTATGCCCGATCAAACTTAAAAAAAATATATAAAAAAAAATTTCCATGGAACTCGAGTTTCAGGAAATCGAGTTCCATGCAAAAAATTTTTTTATAAGTGTGATTGCTCTATATTCAGGGAGCCCTATAGTGGCGTTTTTAAGCCCTATAGTGACGTTTTAAAGCCATATAGCGGCGTTTTTCTGCAAATATTTTTAGAAGTGTGATTGGCCCATATTCACGGTGCCTTATAGAGGCGTTTTTAAGCCCTATAGTGACGTTTTAAGGCCCTATAGCGGCGTTTTTTTGCAAAATTTTTTATAAGTGTAATCGCTTTATTCTGGGTGCCCTATAGTGATTTTTTTAGGCCCTATAGTGACATTTTTAAACCCTATAGTGACATTTTATAGCCCTATAGCGGCGTTTTCCTGCAAAAATTTTTTATAAGTCCCCATACCAAGTTCAAGGGGCCCTATAGTGGCGTTTTTAAGCCCTACAGTGACGTTTTAAAGCTCTATGGCGGCGTTTTGGAACTCGACTTCCCTAAAATCGAGTTCTATGCTTTTTTTTTTTTTTAGTTTTATTTGAAATAACTCGATTTTCTACGAATCGAGTATTTTAATGAAACTCGATTTTAAAGTAATCGAGTATCGAAACAGGGGCATATCCCTATATAGTTTCGAAAAAGGGGCATATTGCTAATTTTTTTAAAAATTAAGGGCAAAATGCTAGAATCTCCGTTCTTTATGTCCTTAACGCGCACATCAAATTTCGTGTCAATTATATATAATTTATTATTGTCAAAATCCACATCTAATAAAAAAAATATTGAGTGGAGTTGTAACTATTCACTACAACTAAGTTTGTAGCCGACCTTTTTCCATTATATAAAGAGTCAACATTAAATTTGTACTCTTTGATGTACTTGAAAATCTTAAAGGAAAAAGTTGCTAATCTCTATTTTCTTTTGTTAAATGAAGAGTTTATACATTATTTATCAAATTTTAATAAAAAACTATTAGTTGACCATAGATGTTTTGGATCAATGGTAAAACACAATCATCTTGGAGTGAATAATATGGATTGAAATGTTTTTTCTGGTTACTTAAGTCTTATTACTCAATTAATTGGCATATCCTTGTATTTTTATGACATCTAGGATTGAAATCCCTCTCCCCCATTGTAATTATAAAAAATAAAATGAAAAATAATAATAATAAAATAATAATAAAGTTTTAATGTTGATTCACTTAGTTTGTGCCCATTTTTTTGTATACAAAATGTCTTTGTATTATTTAATGGACAAAGTTTAGCTACAAATTTAATTGTAGCCGAAAGCTACAAACTCACTTAAAAAATTAATATGGTTACATATTTTGAAAATCTAACTGTTGGATTGCACGTTCTTTATATTCTCAACACACATAAAATTTTGTGTCAATTGAATTTTATTTACTATTCGATCTATTAACTTATTTTTTATGCATCATTTTAGACTACAAAAACTTGAGATTTTAACATTTGAATGATAACGTAGCTATTGATTTTTAATATTCTGAAAATTTTGTAAACGTGAAGAATATAAGAAGAAAATGTAATTCAACGGTAAATTTGTCAAAATCACATCCAATAAAAAGATATTGTGTGAAGTTGTAACCTTAGGCTACAACCAAGTTTGTTGCCAAACTTTGTCATTATTTGATTAGTTTAGTGCTTTAATTTGTTTTCTAAATGGAACTCAAAGAGTAATATATCACTGTTCAATCTAAAATAAAAATGGACAAAGTTTAGAATCAATCTTGGTTATAGTCTAAGGTTACAACTCTATTCAATATCTTTTTATTATATCTGATTTTTGACAAATCCACACTAAGGTTACATTTTCTTATTATATCCTCTATGCTTGCCAAATTGCAAAAATATCAAAGATCAATAGTTATATTATCAATCAAATGTTTAAATTTTGAGTTTTTGTAGTCTAAAATTATACATTAAAAGTAAATTTATGGATCAAATAATAAATAATATCCGATTGACAGAACATTTGACATGTGTGTTGAGGCCTAAAGAATATACAATTTAATGATTAGATTTTCAAAATATGTAGTCATGTTAATTTTGTTAGTGGGAGTTTTAGGCTCAAGCTAAAACTAAGTTTGTAGCCAAAATTTGTCCAATACAAAGTTCAAATTTGTATTAAAATTTTTAAATCAATTCAAAAGAAAAAATCACTTTCACATAGATTTCTGATGCTTATTGTCTCATTTCAAAAAACGATATCGTTGCCTAACGTGTTTAGAATAGTTTATCATGTGAGACAACTACAACTTAGCTTCGCTTGGGAGTTCATAAGGGAAGGAAATGGAATGGAATTGAATAATAATAAGGAAATTGAAATGAATGGAATGGAATGTATTTAAGTAAGGGAAAGGAATGGAAAAGAATGGAATGGAATGAAATTAAGTAACCTTGATTGGATGTTTTAAAATAAAGAAATGTAAAGGAATGAAAATGAATGGAATGTAAGTAATTTTGTTTGGGAGCAACATAAAGGGAATGGAATCATTTTATGACAATATTACTATTAGACCCTTATTTTAAAATAAATAGTTAAATATACAGGGGTATTTTTGGAGTTTTAGTAAAAAAAAGTATTAAATCTAATTCCATTCCCTCTAATTCCTCCCAATTTCGGGAGGAATGAAAATTTGAGGTTTTAAGGGAATAGAGAGGAATGAGTGTTCCCTTCTACCCATTTCTTTCCCTCCTACTTAAACTCCCAAACAAAGGAATGGACTTTCCATTCCCTCCATTAAAACTCTCAAATAAGGGAAGGGAAGGGAAGGGAAGGGAAAAATATTTTAAAATGATTTTTTTCATTCATTTCTATTCCATTCCATTCCCTCCTTCCAAGCGAAGCCTAAAACTCTCAAAAACATATCAAGCGGCAATATTCAACAAATCAATTTTTGAAGTTCAATTCCTACTCTCAATTAAAAGGCATAAACAATTATATAGTAAGTCTATAAATCCAAGTTATAGATACAAAGTGTACATCTCCAAATCCAAACCATAAATTAGAATTTCATAGGATAATTATAAGCCAAAAAATTCCAACAATAGGTAATCGGAAGTTAAAGAGCTATCACATTATAAATGGTCTTAAAGAACTTTAGATGAAAGCAGTTTAGTGTTGAAGACATTAAATTAATAAATAATTAGCTAAAAATCGAATAAGTAGAAAGTTAAAAATGTAATAATTAAATTAAAAAAAAATCAACTTAAAAATATTAAAACCTTATATAATAAAAAATTTATATATAGTTCACAAGGCTCCAGTTATGCAAATATTATGCTCACAATATAACACAAATATACAATGACTCTGATCAAAATAAAAAGATCTACATCGTGATCGAATGGGTTGTATGCAAGGTGTGATCCTTTTTGAAATAAAAGAGGTGCAAATTTACAAAGCACAAATTGTGCTCATGTTTTCCATCAAAAAATTAAATAAATAAATAAACACTTAAAAGGGAGTTTTACAACAACAAATACTTAATCATGCTTAGGTTTTTCAATTAAATTAAAGCATTTGACAACATTTTCTATGCAATATTGATATAGTACAAAAGCTAAAATAACAGAACACATCTACTTCAAGAAAATAATCTCGAATTCATGAGAGTTTCTCGAATCTACAAAGAGAGATAATTTGGAATCTACCAGAAAATATAGAGACAAACGTTTGAATCTTATTAAATTGAGTTCTAAATTTGAATAAACTTTTACAAACTGGAGGTCAATTTAATGGCTTTGGAAAACTTGTTTGACAAGAAAATATATTCTAAAAAAAATTCTAGTTGCTACCTAGCCATAATAGGACTCTAATTTGACTTAAAACGCATTAAATGCACATAAAATTATGGACATACTAATCCTAAGACTAAATTTCTAAAAATTACATAAAAATTTAAAAATAAATAAATAAATAACAAAAGTATAATTGTAGATTTTGTCCAACATTAGATCCCATCACTTGGAAAAAACTCATCCTTGAGTTGATATTCGAGATCTAAAATCTTCCATGCCAATCAAACAAATACTTTGAATGCTTCATTTTCTATCTTCTTGCCAAACTTGAAAGTCATCAACTGAGCAACTTGAGATTCTTTTTTCTTGGTTTTCATGCAATTGGCAAAATTTACCAAATAAGCGTAAGTGATTGAATCAAAACTTTAGTGTAGTGCCTCCCACCAAAATAATAGGAGTTTGAAACTTGCTTTGATTTGATTTCACCGAGATCATTGACAATTTTGACTTCAATTTCTTCCTTCCTAGACTCCACAATCTCGACTTTAATATCTTTCTTTATAATAGGATTTTCATTAATCTTCTCCACAATTTCAATTTCAAGATCTTCTTTTATAACGAGGTTTTCATTAATTTCCCTGTAAAACCTTATATTTTCTTCAACATGCAATTCCTCCCTTAATGTGGAATATGGCTCTTCAAAATAATTTACCAAATATGAACTTTTTGGCTAGTAATCTTGTTTTGTACATGACAATATTTCATCATCATTCCAAGGATAAAATTTAATAAAAATCATCTTTTTCATCCTTGGCCATGAATGAATTGTGTCTTTACCTTGTCAAATTCTATCAGACTATATGTATTCCCACCAACTTAAGGCATATCCACTAAGTTTATACAAAGCAAGTGTAACTTTTCTCTCATCAGAAGTATTCATAAAGTCAAATAAATCTTCTAGATCAAGTAACCAATCAAATTTTTAAAAAAAAAAAATAAAAACAACCATTAAAGGTTGCTATTTTTTTATAAGGCCTATTAAAATCTTGTTTGCCAATAGGTTGCCCGAGAGTAATGTCTCCATGATTATTATATTTAACCATATTGTTTCCATGCTCTAAAGACACTATTTAAAAAAAGATATTCGTGAGTGCTTGTTGTATGTATCATAATACTTGATGGCTGTCACGTTGATATTTGATGATTTTTCTCATTGGAATTGTTATTATCTTGCACGTTAGCCACAAGACAAGAATAAGTCAAGGTTTTGATATCAACTGATGCGGTGTAGAAGCCACAAGAAGCAAAATACGTCTATTTCAAAAAAAATTCATGGGGGTTCCTTGTAGATAGCATGGAATCCACTAGAAAAATATGAAGCAAAAGTATAAATTTGTATTAAACTAAATTCTGAATATGAAAAAATGTTTATAAACTTTGTTGATAAGAAAATATATTCTAAAATAAATCCAAATTTATGCCCTACCATAATAGGACTTTAATTTGACTAAAAAAAAAAACTTTTCTTTTGATAAGAAAGACTTAAAAAATATAAAATGCACCTAAAAGCAAGAAACTACTAAACCTAAACCTAAAATTTAGAAAAGTAAATAAAAAATAAAAAATTAGTAAATAACAAAAGTTTAATTGTAGATTTTGTCGTACAATCAAATATAAAATGTATTATTTTTCCTTTTGAGTGGTTGTAGGACAACAATTTTTTTTTTTTTTGCCATAACTTTGATGTGGCAAACTACGAGCAGTTGTCTATCTCTTTCATATGAGTCCAACATTTTATTTTTATCACTCATAATCTGGTACATTAAAGTTGTGGCAAAAAAAAGAAGAATTGCTATGTCCATAATATTTTCACAGTACTTTTACAATAAAACATAGGTAACTAGTTGTTATTGGCTATGGTGGGCAAAAAGTAATTTAAGTTGTAAATTCAAACTAAAACCGGTAATAACTTGCCACTTATAATTTATTGTGAAAGTGTTGTAAATATGTTGTGAACCTCACACTTTGTAAAGTGGTGGGCCTTGCTTGTAGTGTTGGGCTGCTCCCTGTTGCACTAGGCCCAAGTTTTCTAAATAAGGGAGTTGGGACCGGTCCAACTGCAACTCAATTTGGTCCGGCTTGTGCGCAAACTATGACTTGTTTGCCAGGAACATGCTTGCAGTAGGCGGAGCTGTTTCAGATAAGTTGTGACAGACAAACATGGTAATAATAACAAAATAAAATATCCTGGCTATTTAATAGAAAATGACCAAATGATCCCTATTCTAGAAACATAATCACAGTAATAATAATCACTTTTACAAAAAGAACAAAGGGAACAAATGGTAATATATGTGGGTTAATCAGAAGAGAAATAAGCCAGATTAAATCTAATCCGCGGGAGCAAAACTATAGAGGAAAGAACATTTCTTCTTAACGCGATTAATCTCCCAGGAAAGTCCTGCTGTGGAAATTAACTACCTTGAGGGAAACAGACCTGAATGGTTGATGCACAAAGGGCTCCTTTTGGTTTTGACAGAGAGCAGGATTTTGTGAGGGAGAGAGGAAATCAATCTATTGGTGCATGCCTGCCATTCTAACTCTCTATCTATTTTCTTTTTGGTTTTTCTCTTTTCTTTCTTTCCCTCACACTCGTTTCTTTCTGTTTCCTGGTATATCTTTTTGAATTCCTATTCCTTTGTTATGGTTCTCGTCCTTGTTCTCTCCCACTTTTTTTGTTCACGGCAAGGGTCTCTTTTTATAGTGTCTGCCGTGACCGGATTTTACTGTTTTAGCCCTTAACCTCCTTTGTCTGGTCTAGGTGTACTTGCCGATTACCACTGGTCCGTCTGTATGCCACCTCCCCCCCCCCCCAATCACTAAACAAAGAAGGGCATTTTGTTTGTTTATCTCCCGTGACACCCTTTCTTGCTACGGTCTAGGTTCTTTCTCTCTCCCTATCCTTCATGGCATGCATTTAGTGGTTCTAACTCAGCTTACTTCTTTTTGGTAGTATGTCATCCCAGCAGGACATTTCTCCCAAAAGAGCTTGAGCAGGAACTTCAAAAATAGATTTTTTCCCTCTCCCCACTGCCAAACCATGCCCTCTTACCTCTGATTCACAACCTCACCATGCCCTATATTGGCTGGGTACAGGCTAGTAGTGTCTGGGCCTTGCGCGTACCTCCCTTCCATGTGTGTCCAAAATCTGTCTGCTGCTCATTCGTCTGCCGTGGTCTGGAGGCTTGCCTGCATAGTTTGCCGTCCATTTTCTTTGACCTTTTATGTGAGCTGCTTTTCGATTTCCCACTCCCCTTAGGAGCTGAGCTTTATTTGATACTGTGCCTTACATTTTTTTTGGCCAATTTCTTGATTGCCTTCATTTCCTACCATATTATTCTGTCATTCTTACTGTAATGACTCAATCTTGCTGGGTCTTTTTAGGTCAGCCATTTACTCTTTCCTCCAGTGGCTTGGCATGACTATTGGTTCTCCTACTTATGGGCTCCTGTATCCCTTTTGTTTTTCTCTTGGACATCATTGGCCCATTTGCTTTCTTTGGGTTTCCTTGACCCTTTTACTAACTCTGCATTTCAATGGGCTTTTACTAACTTCATTGGGCTTCCCTGGCCCAATTACCTTATTCTCATCCTTGGGGTTCATGGGCCTGTCATTAACCCCTTACTTTCTTTGTTTGCATTACTTTGGGCCTGCAGTGGCCCATTCTCACTTTTCTATATCATATGTTGCCCATGGGTATGCTATTTCTCTCTTTCTGGGCTCCTTTAAGCCCACTTGCCTCTTCAAGGCTCATTTGTTTATTTCATGGGCCTGTGATCCATTATTCCTGTCGCTTGGGCCTAATGGTTTTGCCATCTGTTTGCCTACCCCTTTGCTGCCCTTGTTGCTGGGCTTTCTTCTTTCTACTTGGATTCTCAAAAATGACCCTCAACACACTTTCTTTGTTTGCATTACTTTGGGCCTGCAGTGACCCATTCTCACTTTTCTATATCATATGCTGTCCATGGGTATGCTATTTCTCTCTTTCCGGGTTCCTTTAAGCCCACTTGTCTCTTCAAGGCCCATTTGTTTATTTTATGGGTCTGTGATCTATTATTCCTGTTGCTTGAGCCTAAAGGTTTTGCCATCTGTTTGCCAACCCCTTTGCTACCCTTGTTGTTGGGCTTTCGTCTTTGTACTTGGATTCTCAAAAATGACCCTCTACACACTTCTAAAAAAAAAATTGTGGTCATAAATTTTCTCATTTCCTTAAAGAACAATTAAATTATTAGTCATATAAAAACATTTAGTGGGATAACATAGGATACAACACCTAAGATTTCTTATTCTGTCAAAAAAAAAAAAAAAAAAGATTTCTTATAATAAAATTTTGTCCATAATTTAATGTTTACGTGACAACCCACAACATGCTTCCTTGTAGTATTTAGAATTTTTTTTTTTTTTTTGATAGGTAGTATCAACTATTGCTCATGTGAAAATCGAGAAGGCCAAACTCGTCACAGTAGTTGCTCTATTTCCAAGAGCCTGAAAATAAATGCATGAAACATGAAATACCATTAATTCAAAATGTTAGGCAAGCGCATTTGACCGCATTTGTCAATAATAATTTTTTTTTTGTTGAGAAAAACAATAATAATTAAAAAAAAAAAACCTTGAGCATTGCAAATTGCAAAACAGATTTTAATTTTATGCAGACCATTAATCCTTCACTAAACCCAAAATAATAAATACTCCTACATTAAGATCAAAATTCCCAAGACAAAATTATGCTTTTTGAGAGTCAAAACCCAAACCAATTAAATTCACACACGACTCTTAAAAAGAAAGAAAATAAAATTAAATTCACACAAGCACAGCTTAAGACGTGGCACTAAGTTTCCTTTTTCATCCAATCAAAACCCACAATTTAGTCACCAAATTGTAACACAAACTCTAGCTCTAACAAATATTCTCATGTTAGCTCGCAAAATCTCACACACCCATTTTCTCTCGCTCTCTCTCTCTCTCTAACACAAACTGAACGCAGACCACATTATAAGCTAAAATCCACACGCACGCACTGTCTCTCTCTCTCTCTCTCTCTCTCTTTTTCTGTGTGTAGAATAAAAAATGGCAGCAGTGCCAGCAGTTGCAGTGAATGGAGTGAAGGTGGGTTCAGCTTCACAGTTATACCTGGAGAGCAAGGCAGTGAAGGACACAAAGTCTTTGATCTCAGACCTTTGCCGCCAGTTCTACAATCTTGGTTGGGTGTCTGGGACAGGTGGTAGCATCACCATCAAGGTCCACGATGACTCCATCCCTAAGCCTCACCAGCTCATCGTCATGTCCCCCTCTGGTGTGTTGCTCTTCCTCAATCTTCGTTACTAGTACTTTTTTGGTTTCTGGGTAATCTTCATTCTTGCTCGCCAACTTGTGTTCCGATTTTTGTTTGGTTTTCTGGGATTGTGTTGTTCGAGCTAATTGCACACTTGGGGGTTCTTCTGGATTGTTCATGCTCATCTGGGAATAATGTGTAATTCAAGTTTTCTGCTTGTGTTCCAATTTTTGATTGGTTTTCTTTTCTGGGATTGTGATGTTCAAGCTAATTACACACTTGGTGTTCTTCTAAACCATTTGGTTTCTGGGTATAGATTATCCATGCTCATCTGGTAATGATGTGTAATTCAAGTTTTCAACTTGTTCTTTTGGTTGTTTCATTTCTGGGTGTTGGTAATTTATGATTAGTCTGGGAATTTGTTTTTTCAAGCTCAAAATGTGTATTTGTGCTCTTCTATGCTCTTTGATTTCTGGGTATTTGTTATTTGTGCTCAGTTTTGTTTTGTGCATCCTTCCATGCTGGTTGATTCCTTGGCCAATTATCTATGTTGTGGATTCCTCTGTTATTTGAGCACTGGGGATATGAATTGAGGTTAACTGTGTGTGCTATGTATTCTCATGAGTATTTTAATATTTGAGTATTGATCATATGAACTCAATAATCTGGGTGTTTTGTACCTATCAATATAAATAAATAAATAATTTGGGTGTTTTGTAATGTCTGTAGGTGTTCAGAAGGAGCGAATGGTGCCAGAGGATATGTATGTGTTATCTCCAGAAGGGTCTTTCTTGTGGGAGCCCTCTCCTAAACCATATCCACATAAGCCTCCTAAATGCTCTGATTGTGGTCCTCTTTTCTTGAAGGTATCAATAATCTGTGTTTCTTAAATAATTAATATCAGCTAACTGTGAGATTCTTTTTGTTTGGATATTGCTTGATCAATCCGGAGATCAAGCTACTCAGAATTCTATATGAATCCAGATTGGGTTATGTGTTGTGTAGTTTTCTGTATTAAAGTTAAGCTCATGTATATTTGTAGGCATATTTATGATAAGAACAGGAGCTTGAAACAAAAAAGTAAAAGTGACCGAGATGCGAGGGAAAAACTTATGTTTAACATTTTCAGATGAGATTTTTTCCATTACTATATTCTGTTTTAGTTTGAGGTACTAACTTTGTTGATGCAAATGAAGCATGTTGCTTTTGAATCTTGACTTCTACAGCTTTTATTGCGGATATTTGGCATTTTTAGTTAACCTTGTTTGTTGCATGATCCTGGAGTTGTAAAGTGTTTTCTGAAGACTGGTCCTTGACAATCCTGTAATAAGAAGTTTTCATCAACTTTAGTTGTGCATGTGAAAGCATGTTGCATCAATTATAGAGGCCTCACCTAACTGTTGATTAATGCTGTAGTCTATGTCTCTCTTCTTTCAAATACTTTTGGGAATGAAGATATGGTTATGAATTTTAATTGGAATGATCATTAATCATTAGATCTTTGTTAGGGCGACTTCTGTTTTATTTTTATTTTTATTTTTAAATTTCCCTGTTTTGATTTTGTGTTTTTATTTAAGAAAGTCACAATTGATGCCTAGAGGACCCTTTTTTTTCCACAGGCATATGACATGTGTAATGCTGGCGCTGTTATCCACAGTCATGGAATCGAATCTTGTCTTGTAACAATGCTAAATCCATTATCAAAAGAGTTTCGAGTAAGTTTTTGATTATTGGTGTGTTTAAGCAGTAATAAATTTTATCTATTTGATAATGTTTTAAAGTGGTTAGCCTTTCTACAGCTTGTTTTACTCACGGCTTTTTTCCCCCTTTTATTTCTTTCTTTGACTTGGTCATGCTTGTTGGCAAATTTGCAGATCACTCACATGGAAATGATAAAGGGAATCAAAGGGCATGGTTATTATGATGAACTTGTGGTCCCCATAATAGAGAACACTGCTTATGAATTTGAGCTGACAGAATCTCTTGCTAAAGCTGTATGTTTTGTTATACATTTCATTCTGCACGATGATTCGATTGCCTTATAATATCAATTTGCGGATGGCACATTGTGCCTTTTTTTTCCTGGTGCTTTTTGAGAAACAAAAAATGATTAATATTACTACGGAGTACAACCTTATAATGCAAGCATGTGAGTACATAAGTTCATATATTAGAAAACTATGTACATATTTTCCTCTATAACTTAATTTCATTATCTTTCTTGATGGATGCTTACTCTGGCAACCTTCTGAACTGTTATGATGGAAATTTCTCTATAATGTTTTAGACTAATTAAAAATGCCTTCATGTACTGTAGATTGAAGCCTACCCAAAAACAACAGCTGTTCTTGTTCGTAACCATGGCATATATATATGGGGAGACTCTTGGATCAGCGCAAAAACTCAGGTTTGTGTTACCTATGTAAGATGTGAATCAAATTGGTTCATTGCATCTTGTAAATATAAATTGTTGGTGACAAATCATGGCATTTTCATGGGTGCTTTTGGAAACTAGTATGATCCCCAACTCTACTGGTATCTTTCTATTAAATGTTAGTATTTTGCTTCCTGAACCATATAGACTTGCTTTTGAGTCATGGAGTAGCAGTGAGTTGTTCACAGTCATTTGACTGATACAAGAATTATTATCGTCTTTAAATGCCTTATATGTGTTGATCCATTCATTTGGGATTTTTGTAATCTTGTTGAAAGTTGTTAGCTTGTTTCTCTTTGTGCTTTGAGTTTCTGCCTTCATGTTTTCCTGCAATTCTTTTTTAGCATATGTATAGCCTTTGTTCTGACTATAGCTCAGTCAGCTCTTTCAACCTATACAATTTGTGAAAGTACCTATGGAAGTAAAATTTTTAGTCCGGACAACAACTTTGGGGAAAATTCTCATAGCAGTTATTCTTATAAAATAGTAGATTACTGTTGTGGATTGGTGTTGTAAATGCTCATTACTCTATGAAGTAGCACACAGCCATAACGGTGCTAACAAAATGTGGATTTAAGGTGTTTAGGACACTTTCATGTGTGTTTTCTCCTGCCCCAAGGCAAAGAGATTTTCTTTAAGTTTAGGCCACCTTAACTTCTTGGAGTCTTGGGATTATGACACTAAGGAGAGGTTTAAGTTGAAAGAAACTTTCCTTTATGCATGATAAAATGTCAATCAAATTGGATATGGGTATTACAACTTAGTGGGTGATTGTTGTATATAAGCATACACAAGTGTATGTTGCAATATGTAGATGATCTTAAATTGGAAGGAAAATAATTAATTAAAAAGAAATTAGAAAAAAAAGTTTTAGGCCAACTCAAGCAAGGCCATAGTGTAATGCAAGTGTGATCGGGAAACCGAGTACACAGATCGGCAAACAGAATAGTGCTATCAGGACTTCAGTGAGCCTGCTTGAGTGAGGAATAGGTGAAGATACAGTCAGGTAAGAGCGAGCTTGGGCAAGGGCTCACTTTATGGTCACTTAAAGTCCACTTAAGCAAGAACATGAAGCTTGCTTGAGTGAGGTCAGTCTCGCTCAAGCAAGAAAATTACAGAATGTCCTGTTTCTGCAGAAAAATGAGGGTAATGAGACTTTGTCAATCTTTAACAACTAGTAACAGACAAGAAACGTTTTGGAGGGCTTGTATCAACCAAAGTGACTATTCATTAGTTCCTTTTTGAAGGCAACCCTATATTGTTTTTTATATGGGTTCCATATTCAGGTTTTTTTTTTTTAATAAATAATTTTTTTACACACCATTAGAGAAAAAGTCACATAATTCTCCAAATTTTTTACTTGAAGAATTCTGGCTAAGTTGTATCGTGGAAACAAATTTGTCTGCGACCTATTAGCAAACTCTTTGAGCGGGGGTTATCTTTTTCTTAAAGACAGTGGTTCATTTGTGCCTCTAAGCCATACAATTTTTTTTTTTTGTTCTTTAGTGCCTTTTCAAAGGCAACCCTACATTGTTTTTTAATGAGTTCCATATTCAATTTTTTAAAATGATTTTTACACCATTAGATAAAAATTCACATAATTCTCCAAGTTTTTTACTTGAAGAATTCTACCTTACTATATCCTGGAGACAAATTTGTCTGCGACCCATTAGCAAACTGTTTTAGTGGGGGTGATTTTTTTTTTTTTTTTGTTTAAAGACACTGGTTCATTCATGTCTCTAAGCCATACAATTTTTTTCGTTCTTTTCATTGTTTTTACCCCATAATCCCCAACAAAACCAGTATGTATATGTGTGTAACCACATAAACCCAGCTGTATGTGTGTAACAATGCCTTAGAACAATTTGCTCCACGTCATATTTTTTCTATATGGTTGACTTCCTTTAATGTAATGATGTTCCTATAAGAAAGATGGAGCAATTTATGGGTCTCAGAGATTATTCTATTACTTACTCTTCAATTGGTGTCTTTCCTTTCAGGCTGAATGTTATCACTATCTTTTTGATGCTGCCATCAAGCTTCACCAACTGGGTCTGGACTGCTCTACTCCAGACCATGGCCCCATCCGAAATGTTAAAGGAGTTTTGGGATGTGGTGGTCATATAAGCACATCTGTGAAGGCAGGGGCAGATTCAAATCATGAAATTGAGCCATTGAGAGTAAGTTTATGAAAGTGTTCTCCCTTTTATTGAAAAATCTTGGGATTCTAGACCCATTATTGATATTATTTACCGTTAGGTTTCTGTTCGACTTTTTAAAGTTATCATGCTTTATAGAATCAAAATGATTCTTTTATTTGGGTTGCAGCGTTGCATTGTTCTTGACATTGAAGGGACTACTACTCCCATCTCATTTGTTACTGAGGTTCTCTTTCCATATGCGCGTGGGAATGTAGGGAAGCATCTATCGGCAACATATGACACTGCAGAAACTCAAGATGATATTAAGTTGTTGCGCTCCCAAGTAAGAATTTTGTTCAGGCGTTTTGATTTGATAATGGTGCTTGTGGAATATTATGCTCGTTTGTTTGAGGTTTAGATATTTTACTGGGGGTACTAATGGCATCAAAATATTGATTGCTTGATTAATAAGTATATTACAATATATGGTTGGTAAGAAGCATTAAAAATAAGAAAAGGATTCTGACCTTTTCAAATGTCACTCATCTTTATTATCCTTGTTACTGTCAAAAGATGGTCAGAGTTTATGTAACTTAAAAAATTTTCTTATATCTTCTTCATGGGCAGCAATGTCAATTAGGACCATTAGGCAGGGATTAGGCCTGCCCTAGCCATGTGGGGTGAGGATTACTCAAAAACTGGTGACAGCGGGATTGATTTCATCCCTTGGGAACGGGGGAGGTGGGGGGGAGTTGGTGGGTAGTGATAGGGAGCGGTCTTGGACGTTGAATATTATATATTTATTATATAAGTAACTTAAAAAAAAAAATTATTATAAAAGTACCCTGATAGTTTAAATTATACAAAAATAACTCCTTTGACATTAATATTCTTTAAATTGTCTTTAAAAATAATTTGTAATTGTCTTATGTTATGTTCATATTTTTTACAACGGACATAAATAATATATATTTGGCTAGAATCCAAATTATACCCAAGTTTTAATCAATTATCATTTTTATTCCTAATTTTTTTTTGGTTGTCATGTAAAGTTCACATTTGCTGTCACTTTCATTTCAGCCCATATCTTGCAGTTAAAGAAGTCTGAATTGACTGCTCGAAAATTTATTTGTGAACTATAAAATTATTTTTCATTCTTAATGCAGGTACAAGATGACCTGAAACAAGGTGTTGTGGGTGCTGTGCCCATTCCCTCTGATGATGCAGGGAAGGAGGATGTGATTGCTGCTTTGGTTGCTAATGTGGAAGCAATGATAAGAGCTGATAGGAAGATCACTGCCTTGAAACAATTACAAGTAAGCAAAACTGGATTGAAGGTATACGATTGCTTATGGATCCTATCTTTTGGTTGTAGCTGACTTGTATATATGCAGGGTCATATATGGCAAACTGGATTTGAGAATAATGAATTGGAGGGAGTAGTTTTTGCGGATGTACCAGAAGCTTTGGAGAAGTGGCATGCTTTAGGCACAAAGGTCTTCTTCCCTTTCATGTCTTTGAATTTAGGATTTCTGTTTTTTTGTCATCTCAAATTCTGTGTGTGCTTCAGTGTTTTCTTTGTAGCAATTGTACAGAATCTTGTCATATTTATGTCTACTTGAATTCCCACCAGTACACATGCACTTATGATACAAACATGTGAGAGAGAACCCATAAATGCAAGTTTTCTAGCTTTTTATGGAGTATATAATTTGACTTCCATTGTTTTATAAATATGACCGCTCAACTGGATGTCTGTTAAAACTAAGCACACTTTGAAAAGGAATTGACTGCAGCTATTCCAATTATCCCATTTTTGGTGTGATTACTTCTCCTTGGAGAGGGAAAGGCGTTTTTAGAAGCCTCCCAGAGAGATGTGTCTTACGTCTTGACTCTGAAATCTGAATACAAATTCAAAGCGTGTTACCCAGTCAAAATTATGACTCCTTTTCTTTTAGTTAGCCCCTTTTTGTCGGATCTAATACTTTGTCTTCATTTATTAAATGTCAATACTTTAGATGTTATACCTTCATCTATTTGATGTTAAGAAGACATACATTTTCTTTGAAAGTTTATTTAGTTCTATCTTGTGCAACAGGTGTATATATACTCTAGTGGTAGCAGGTTGGCACAAAGGCTTATATTTGGAAATACAAACTATGGGGATCTAAGGAAATATCTGTCTGGATTTTTTGACACCACAGTGGGGTAAGTTGTATAAGTTCCATAATGCTTCTCTGCTTTTAGTACTCACAAGGGTACCAAGTTTGACTCCTCTCTCTCTCCCTCTCTCTCTCTCTCACAGGAATAAAAGAGAAGCGCGGAGTTATGTTGAAATCTCAGATTCTCTTGGAGTTGATAAGCCATCAGAAATTTTATTTGTGACGGATGTGTATCAAGAAGCTGTAGCTGCAAAGGCAGCAGGTAATTTGTGTTCATATTCTTATTGGGATTCTGAACATCCTGTTGGAATTGGGGAACCTGTCAAATAGATCGGTTCTATTTGTGTCTTCATAACTGGACTGATTGAACTTTATCTTAGCTTAACAAATTTAGTACACAGTTGACAGTTCTACCCCCAAGTTAGAATGGGAATGCGATACTTATTTCTTCTTATTATTAAATTGTATTTAACTTTAATCCATGTTATAGGTTTGGAGGTGATAATTTCTATCCGGCCGGGAAATGCACCCCTTCCAGACAATCATGGGTTCAAGACAATCAAATCGTTCTTGGAAATCTGAAAGCTTAGATGTTCTTCTGTAATCATATGAAATGTGACAATTATCATGAATAAATATATAATTTACAATCGTTTTGAAAACAATGTGGTTTGTGCTCTGCTTCTGTCCTCCCTTGGTCTGTGCTAATTAATGCTTTGCCTGAAATTCTTTTAAATCGAGATTTTTGCTTTTTCCCTATATCACTTGCACGTACTCTTCTGAAAAGTCTTGTGCGTGGAAATATGAATAATTTTAGTACCATGCGTTGTGTCAATTATCCTATGTGGTAGATTGCGGGTGGTATGTACCATGCGTTGTGTCAATTATCCTATGTGGTAGATTGCGGGTGGTATGTACCATGCGTTGTGTCAATTATCCTATGTGGTAGATTGCGGGTGGTATAGAAAAATTGGTGGGTTCATGTGATAGTGAGAGAAAGTCAATCATAGTTTGTCACATAAAACAATTGTGGTAAAATGTGTGGCACTATAATTATTTTGTAAATATTGTGTCTGGGACTTACTACGTCTTTATTATCTCCAAGTTCTAAGCACTGATAAATTGTACCCCTATGAAGTAATGACAGATAGTCCCCTAGACCAATAATCTGTCTTCCTTAAAGAAATCTACATATCAAAACACACTTGTAGAGGGGGGAATTTAGAACTAATCACAGATTGTGTTCTTATGTGATTGATCTTAGACCATTGAAAAATTTGAACTCGTCACACGTTCTCCTCTTATACTATAAGGTCCATTTAGAATTTGAAATTTAAAAATCTAACTTTTGGATTGCATGTTTTTATTATATTCTCTATGCTTACAAAATTTTATGAAGATCAAAGATTAATAGCTATGTTATCAATCAAATATTTAAATTTCAAATTTTTTGGGTCTAAAATTATGTACAAAAAATAAGTTTATTAATTGAATAGTAAATAACATGTGTTAAGAATATAAAGAATATACAATCTAACAATTAGATTTTCAAAATTCACATCTAATAAAAAGATATAGGAGAAGTTTAAAGAGTTTCTTTCTTTAGAGAGAAGCCTTATCTGTGTTTAAATTGGTAATTATAAAGTTTTCATCAGCTATATAGTAGATTTCATAATTAATGTTTAGAGGGCAAACAGGAACTTGTTAAGTAAAAGATGATGTCATATGTCTTGGAGAAAAAGAAATAAAATCCATTCAATAAAATTATGACAGGTTATATTTAAGATTATCATTGATCGTTAAACCCCTATGAGAGTCCTAGAAATAGATGCAATCTTGAGCCTTATTAAGAATGTTCTTTGAAGTATTGAAGTTTTGTTAAAATCAAGCCCTAAGCATGCGAGGAATTTTTTTTGAACTCAAGCCTTAAAGTTCTAAAGAACTTTTTACACTAAAAATTTTCGAATCCGAAGAATGTTTAAAAACACAGGGATCATGAAGAACAAAGAATCCTTAAATCCAATCAATTTAAGAATACGGTATTATTGCCCTTATTATATCGAACTAATCGAAGTATTCCATAAAGCGAGATAGTTTTTGCATTTGAGTAAAAATCAAGCAGTCATAACCGTTGATGACACATTTTGCACATCTTTGGGCCTATGAAAATACTTTTATCTTTTTTTTTTTTTAAAAAAAGACAAAGCACGAAGTCCATTACTTTAGCCCATAAAATTGACAAAAGATTTGTCATCCCACAAAATTAGCTAGACGGGCCCAGAAAGTCCAACACAAGAAGGTCCTCGACTAGGCCTAAATCCAAGCTACCTAATTCTCCTTTACCGTGTGGATCAAGCCCACGCATGAAAAATGGACCATCCAACAAGGAAAAATTTGGAAAAGTAGATTGCTCTTTCAATTGGGCTTGGAACACCAATGAGACCTTTGAGCCCTTAATGTGCGCAACGTGTAATGCAAAAGAATTCCTATATCGATCTGTTGAATAAATATCCATAGCCAATACAAAGCCAGTTTATTACATAAATGAGAATCAATCACCATTGCTTGCTCTCCAAGTAGCATTTCCCTTTAGGAGAAAAGTCAGATCAACCAATCGTTTTAAGAGAATTACTAATCAATGCTAATTGTTGCTAATGTCAAGTAAATATATCAAATTTTCTTCACTGGGTCCGTTTGGATACCGCTTATTTTGCTGAAAACTAAAAACAATAAAAAAATAATAAAAGTTACTGTTCATGCATTTGGCACTGTTCATAATCCTAAAATCACTGTTCATGGACAATGAATAGTGCGAGACGCGCATCCAGAAAGAAAAAAAAAAAACGCAGGAAATGCACAGCAAAAAACACAATACCCAAACGCCACCTAAGTAGATAGAAAACACCTCGCAAAAACAAGACTGTCTCTTTCTTTCTTCATTACAACTACTCTTAATTATCCTTTCCTTCAAAGTTAAAAATGTGATTTTTCACAAGTTATGTAAGCTGGTTGCAAGGTCTTTCCTCCCTTTGAAAGGTGTGCCAAGTGTCGTCCAACCTCAAGAAGCACCACTAGCCTTCTTCATCATCAGTCTTCGAACTAAAGTCAGCAAAGAAGCCCACTCAAATTTAGATACACGGTACATCAGCAAAAGACCCCCAAACAATAACCATGATGAGTGTTCTTAACTAATTAGCAACTTGTAGTTGCATATGACGATTGAAAGTTCTTTAGTAGTATGTTTTTGTTAAGCAATTTCCTAGCAATAGGAATAACTTCTTTTTTTTTTTTTCCTAAATTTTATATATTTATTTATAAAAAACACACACACACACAAGAGAAAGTG
This sequence comes from Quercus lobata, assembly GCF_001633185.2. NCBI lineage: Eukaryota > Viridiplantae > Streptophyta > Magnoliopsida > Fagales > Fagaceae > Quercus > Quercus lobata. Next base: position 22,185,002 of record NC_044911.1, on the reverse strand, counting down.
AATGAAGGTAGCAATAGGAATAACTTAAGATCAATTAATATAATGACTGTGTTGAGAAATGAGAGCAATAATTATCTCACATATTGGAGTTGTGAGAGAGAAAATGCATGTATCCAACGCACAAGATACATTCTCAATTAAGTGAGCATACTATCACCAATTGTCTTATAGCTGTGGGTTCTTATTTTTGACAGTACCCAGACCTAGGTAGAAACAAGGATCCTGAGCCTTATACTTGTGATTTGGTGGATTGGGCTTGGTTCACCATAGCCGTGTTGGGCTGATTACGAATCAAGTTGTGCACAAAACATAATTCCTACAAGACATACACATTTATACATACAAAATATATATATGTATTGTATAGTAAGGAAACAGTAAAGGAATAATAAAAAGGTAAATAAGACGCAGGGATCCTCAGAATGATAAATAATATTTCATTAGTTTCTTGAGTTTTAGTACATTGGGTCCTTTCTTCATTGGGATATGTCACAAGGTCCAAATAAGTTCAAAAGTCACAAACTTAGATAGCTCTTTGTAGGCTTCTAAGACTTGTGAGGTTTGAATCTCTTTAAATCCAAATATATCCTCTAGTGCCTGTCTCAGGATCCCTCACAGTGTTTTCTATCTTTTCTCATTTTTTGAATTCTAAAGAAGTTTTTCAAAGGATCTTTTTACTCTGATTCTTTATTGCTAACTAGCTTTTGTTGATGGCTTCACCCCCTTTTATAATACCATGCTAAGGCTTTTGGGGTACCACTGATTCCCTCTATTTGCTGCCCTGGGTACCAGAACCAATATTGTGTTAGCAACATTGGTGGCTGGTTCCTTCCTTATTTTCTCATTTTGAGGTTTCCCCCCAAAAATTCCCAAATTGACCTTCCTCTTTTGGGAGGTCCTAAAAGTTGATTTTCAATCTTCTTTTCCCAAAGCTTCTATATGCTCCTTTGTAGACCCACATTTTGGTTGCTTCACCGTTTGTCATTTTCTCTAAATAGGCAGATTCCTCCTTGTCAGGCTAAAAGATCCCCAGCCACCTTTTTTCATGGTCCACCTTCCTGCGTTCCTCAAGGTAAGTCATCAACCTTTTTCTGAACCATGGGCAGCTGATGGGACATACTTATCTTCATTTCTTGTGTCCATGAGCATGCTTCCTCGAGCTGTCCCAATCCCAGCTGATCGTTTTCTGCATTTCCTGAGGATTCCAGCTTTCTAGGAGTCCCAAGGTATCCTGGTCTAGCCCCTTTCCACGCTCCCCAGGATTTTTTCCTCACAAAGGCTGGGTTGAGCTTTCTTTTTCATTTTCCTTTTTTTTCTTCTTCTAAGGCCCAAAGCTTGCCCATTCATGGGTTTGGGCCTTCTCTTACTTATTTTAAGTGAACCTTGCCTTTCTTTGAGGGCTCCCTTCGGTTTTAGATTTCAATATTTGTGATGTTTTGGGCCTTAACATAATACTTGTGATATTTTGGACCTCAACATTTAGCCCCCTGAGCTTGTGGGTTGCCTGCAGCCCACGCATGAGCAAACAAGATTTTGGCCTCCCTAAGGCTCTATAGTTGGTACTTTTATTTCCTTTGGGGTCCTTTTTCCTTCTTATTCTAGGATCCTGGCCCTTCACGTTGTCCTCTGGTGTCTTGATTCCATGTATCCCACTTCTTTTGTAACTTCCCCACTTTTCAAGGAATGTGGCAGTTGAGGATTAAGTGTCTGGGTAAATCTCTTCCTCCTCTTTTTACATTTCTCATAACTCTCATTAATAACTGACAAATAACCTTCCTATAAAATTGAATTTTTGCAAGTGGCGCGTTTTTCTATGTTTCATCCTCTTCAATTTTTCTTCACGCCATTATTGTCATCACCTCAATCCTTTCTTCCAAGCACCTTTTTTCACTTTTTCAAAGAATCTTTCCTATTACACTCTTTCCCCTTTGCTTCCTCCTTCCGTTGTCTTTTTTTGCTTCAAACCCCCCTTTTTTTTTTGCTACATTGTTCTTTCATGGCTTCCTCCTCTTCTTCACAAAAAAGGAAGGAGCATTCACCTACTCCTTCTGAAGGTGAGGGCTCCTTAGTAGGGTCAGCACAAGGTGAGGTACAGGAAGTCTCAGATCACTTAACCTTTCCCTTATGAGACCCTTCGTATACTCCTAGTTTGTTCTTCCCCCAGGTTACTCACGATGATGCTTATCCTTCTCCACATGCTTGGGTGCTTTCTAGTCAGCCCGGGTTTGCCAGTTCTACCCAAGTTCCAGACCTTAGGGAAATACTGGACCTTCAAATCAGGCAAGGATCTCATGAGGCAGTTCCCATTTTCTTTGATTTCATTCCAGGGAAGATCATTGGTTGGTCTAATTGGGTGAACGATGAGCTATCTGATGGGGGCTTTGCTAATTGCTTGGAGCGTGCTGGGATCCCGAAGTCAGTGGAAATTTCCAGGAACTTAGAAGGCTTTAGGGATGCCAAAGGTCTGAGACATCTGGTGCGCTATTAGTCTCTCTCTCTTCATACATTCTTCTTTTTTGTTGGCAAACTCACCATTACTCTGGAGGAAGTGGTTAATAATTTCCTCCTCCCTGTGTTTGGTGATGAGAATCGTTTCGACATCTAGCTTTCCACTGAGGATCTCAAGGTTGAGGAGCAACTCTTCACGCATTTTGGTGGGCGTACCGCTTCTTCTGGAGGTAAACTAGCCAGGATGGGTAAATGGGTAGCGACCCTTTCTCAAGAAAATTACAAAATTGTTAAGCAAGCTAGGTTCCTAGCACTGTGGCTGAGTAAATTTATCTTCAGTGAATTTCCTGGCTATGGAATCAAGTCTACATTCTTCCCTTTAGCCATCAAGTTGGCCCAGGGTACCAGGTATCCTCTGGCTCCCATGTTTTTAGGTCATGTTTATTCCCAGTTAGACTTGCTACATGGTGATGAAATTGAAGGTAATTCTTGCTATGCCATAACTTTATCTTTGCACTGTGCCATTCTCCAAGTGTTTGTGTGGGATCGTTCCTTTGTCACTTTGGGAAGTGTAGGAATCTAAAATACGTGAAGGATAAGTTCCAAGGATCCTCAGATGTCATCAAGGGCTTATGTGGCAATTCTACTGATGGCCACCCTATCATTTTTCGTTGGTCTAACCTGAATGGTGTTAATGTCAATCTTATGGAGCTGTTTGACCAGAGGGGGCATTTGAGTTGGCATTCCCCCCAGGAGTTTAGTCCTAGATTTGCTTGTGATTCTGTCTTGTCTTCCTTCTTAAACTCTTAAGGGCACACTTTTGATCTACGTCGAGGAGATAAAAGCAACTTGGCGTACTTGGCTTGCACTAGCCCTTCATGGCTTCTAGTTCCTTCAATGAGTGGCCCAAGTACATTAATTATTTTTCGCATCAGGTGCTTAGGCAGTTTGGCTTCGATTAGGATATCCCGCCGGTGTTTAAAAAGGTGGTGACTTCTCTCCCATCTCTGGATCCATTCCATTGGCTTCAAGCCTTTTCTTATTGGTCATAGAAGAGCCCCCAGGTTGTGCTAAATTCTTAACGAGCAGTCTTTGCTTTGAGTGGCTTTATTGGTTATTGGAGGAGGGTTTAGAAGTCCTTTTTAGACTTTTTTGGTTTAGGTACAATTGGAAGGGTCCCTGACCCTGATCTCTTCTTTGCTCCCTCTTACAACAAGCGTTTAGCTCTTCTTACTGCTAGTGTTGTGTCTGCTGCAATAAGCAACAAAATTGGTTTTGTGGAGTGGCATGTTGCTAGAGGTGGCTGGGTATCCTATGCTAATGATTTCCCTGCTTCTTGGCCAGGGTGTGACCTGATTGGACTCTTTCTCCGGTGTGCCTATTAAAAAAAGGGTAACTAAGGAAATTGGTGTTGCAACTCCTATGGGTAAGGGTAAGGAGAAAAAGATAAAAAAGGAAACTAGCAAGAAATCTGAAGTTGAGGAGAGTGTTAAGGTTACTGAGGCTGACCAAGGTACCAAAAGGAGAAAGACTGCTTCAGCTTGCAAGCAACTTACTATTTCTAAGGACCCTGGGGAAGTGGACCCTTTTGCTATTGGAAAGGAGGTTAGCCATTCTCCCATCCTAAGGATCAGAGTGAAGACTAAGGTAAAGTCTTCTATCCTTCAGATCCCTATGGGTTTCCTTAAAGAAACTTCTTTTGTAGCTGTTACTTCTTCAGCCCAAGGTTTTTCAGGGTCCCTTGCCATCATTCTTCGATCTCCCTAGGGACTTTCTGGGTGTACCCATAGTAAGCAGAAGACTGTTGAAGGACCTGTAGAGAGAGAGAGAGAGAGAGAGAGAGAGAGAAAAGGGAAAGGCCTCATTCCTTCTTCTCTCATCCTTTCTTCTTTAGTTGTTCGTTGCTTTCTTATTTTATTTCATGGTTTGTTGCTTTGCTGTGTTTCTCTTTCTCTTTTCTTTTATTGATGAGTGGTTTCTGTTTTTGTAGTCTAAATGCAAATCCGACCCCAAGGGAGCAAAAAGCCATTCCTCTAGTGATGATGTGGTATGATACTTTCCATCCCTCCTTACTTCTTTCTCTACTTGTTATTCCTTTTGGGCTTGTCCATTCCTGCTTTTGAGTTGCCAATTGACCCCCCTTTCTTTCCTTTCTTCTACAAGTGGAGGTGCCTCCCCCTATAACTGGTGGTACCTCGCTAGAGGGAGTGGTGGTAACTCAACCCCCAACTGTTTTTGGGGTGAAGGAGGGACTCCCTAGTGGTGAAGTGATTGGGGAAGCCAAGCAGGTAGTCAAGGATGCCGAGTTTGTGCAAGCTCCTATCTCTTCAGTTGTTTAAGATCCTGAAGCTACTCAGACCCAATGTCCCTAAAGATCCCAAGTCTGGGCAAACCCTTAGCCTAGCTGAAATTGTGATTACTAAGCAAATTGTTGAACTTGTGGTAGCTAAGGAATCCTTTGGGGCCACAACTTCAACTACAAGAACAGGTTGGCCTTATCTCGTCCTTCTTTCTTTTCTGAATATATTAGCATCTGCGTTATTCATCTTCCCTGTTTCCTTCCTTTTTAAAGACACTGCTTCCCTTTTGTCAAGCTAAACCAGTACCTAGATTGCCTTTGAAGTTGATCCCACCTTAGAGACAAAGGCCTTTGAAGGTGTGCGTTTTTTTTTTTTTTTTGCTTCAATCATGAGTCAACCCTTTATACCCTTCCCCTCCTTTAGAAATTTTGCTAAAATTTCCTCTCCTTTCTTTCAATGTGCAATGTGTTCTTCTACAAAGTTCCTTGAAAAGTCAGAAGGGCAGGAAGGCGAACCCCCCATGATAGTCGAGGTAGTGACTCAGATTCAGGAGGAAGTTTCGCCATGAGAGACTGGTACTTGCTCTTTACCCTTTCCTTTTTCTCTCCTTCCTCTTTCCTATGCCTTTTCTTGCTTCATGACCTCATTGATTTTGCAGATGTTGATATGGGCACCAAGGAATCCAAGCTTGTGACTACTGAGGAAGCCAAAAGACCCCTTCTTGCTGCCTAGACTGTTGAGGCTCAGCTAGGGATCTCCCAGACCACCCTAAGGCCTGAGGGTCTTTCACTTTCTGAGGAAAAAGATGCAACAATAGAGGAAGCCCCAAAGATGGCTGTTTCAGATCCCAACTCAGGGCTTCCTGCCTTTTGAATCCCTAGGGTTCAATAGCCATCCTACAAGTCATTTTCATCGCTTTGGGCCACCCTTCGTCAACTTATTACGATTCTCTGTCCTATTGAAGGCTTGCCGCTCTTGGAGGGATTGCTTAAAGTCCACGAGGACTTCACTAGTGGGTTCAAGGGAGGTGTGTTCTTGGGGAATATTCTGATGGAGCTCCTCTGTGCCGTGCTGGTTTCCCTGAAGGATATGTCTCTTGATTCCTTATCTGAAGGGAGACTCTTAGAGTGGAGAGGGGTGGTGCAGGACCTCATGGAGGCAAGACTCAACCTGTATTTTTTGTTGGAGTACCTTCGGTCTTTGGCTCATGCACTTTTTCAAAGGAAGGTCTCTAGGGACCTTAATGTTAAGATTGCTGCTACTGAGGAGGCTTTGGCCTGTGCTCACAAGGTGCTGCAAGACTTGAAGATCAGAAAGCAGTAGGCCTTTTCTTCTCCAGCTACTTCCTTTACTTCTGCAGTTCCTCGGGAGGGTTCTTTGCTAGCTGGTCTCATACCTTAGCATTTTTTTTTAAAAGAAAAAAGAAAAAAAGAAGAAGTTCAAGTTGTATAAGTTGCTTTCCTTTCTTCTAGGTACTTTGAGCTGTTAATTTTTTTTTCTTTTTGATATGTGAACTTCGATAACTTCTTGCTTATAGTAACATGTACTTCATTTTCCTTTCATATGCTATCTTTTCCCTTTTCCTTTGTTTTCTTCCCCTTTTTTTTTGAAAACTAAGTCCTGGGCCATGGTTTCTAGGGATTCACTTTGTGGTAGGTCCTGGGCCAGGTACTTTAGTGATTGTGCTCTTACACAGATCTTGGGCTAGGTACTTTAGATATTTATCCTCATCCAAGTCCTAGGTCATGGACTAGGTGGGCCTTTTTGTGACAAGTATTGGGCCAAGTACTTAGGAGGCTTGTTTTTCCACCCAAGTCCTGGGACATGTCCTTGGATCGATTTTGGTGTAGGTCCTGGGTCATGTACTAGAAAAAGACTTTTTCTTCCCTTTTTTTTGAATCAAGTACTGACCTAGGTACTCAACCATGATCTTGGCCAAAATCAGGCCGTATTATATGTAGCACTAGTTAAGCATAATTGTATGGTCTACTCAAATTTTTGAAGGAAGATTTCATTGAAATTCCTTATAATAACTTAAAGACATAAGATGGAAATGAGCCTGCCATAAGGGGGCCCTTTTCCCATGGATTGTAAAGAAAAAAAAGTTGCTAAATAAAATACTTGGTAAAACAAGCATATGACAAAAGATAATGCCTAATAACATAAAGGGTATGACAAGCATAGCGACATGAAGTATGACAAAAGGGTCTCTGGTGTGCCCGAAATCTTTAGGTATAGTACTGCTTCAACCATTTTTCATTTATGGGATCTGCCAAGGAGGTCCCATCCACCTTTGCAAGGTAATAATACCCGCTGTTGTGGGCTTCCTTAACAACGTAGAGGCCTTCCCACTTTGGAGCAAACTTGGAGGGTCCTGGGATGTTTTTCCTTACGTGTTTAGTTGCCCTTAGTACTAGCTGTCCCTCTGCGAAGATCCTTGGGTGTATTGCCTGCTTATATGCTTTGGCCATTTTCTGCTGGTACCTTTGACTTCTCCTCCTTGCAACTTCTCATTTTGCTTATATGCCTAATAAGGTACTTGGTAAAACAGGCATATGACAAAAGATAATGCCTAATAACATAAAGGGTAACGAAACATTTAGCGACATGAAGGATGACAAAAGGGTCCCTGGTGTGCCTGAAATCTTTAGGTATAGTATTGCTTCAACCATTTTTCATTTATGGGATTTGCCAAGGAGGTCCCATCCACCTTTGCAAGGTAATAATACCCGCTGTCGTGGGCTTCCTTAACAACTTAGAGGCCTTCCCATTTTGGAGCAAACTTGGAGGGTCCTGAGATGTTTTTCCTTACGTGTTTAGCTTCCCTTAGTATTAGCTGCCCCTCTGCGAAGATCCTTGGGTGTATTGCCTGCTTATATGCCTTGGCCATTTTCTGCTGGTACCATTGACTTCTCCTCCTTGCAACTTCTCATTTTTCTACTAGTCCTTCCAGGTTTACCAGCCTTCCCTTGGCATGTGTGTCATTTGCATCTCCTTCGATCTCCTCGAGCACCACCCTTGGTGTGGAGACAGTTAATTCTACTAGGCTGATGACTTTTGTCCCATAAAGAAGGGAGAATGGTGAAAATCTTGTGGCTGTTTTCAGGGAGCTCCACTTTCCCCCGTACTTATGCTTCATTTTCTTTAGGATCTTTAGTATCACCCTATTAGTAGCTTTAGCTTGGCCATTTTCCTATGGATAATAAGGCGTGGATCTCCTGTGTTAAACGTGGTATGGCTTTAACAGGCTCCTTACATCCTTGTTTACGAACGGGGTACCATTGTCACTGATCAGCCTCCTAGGGATCCTAAACCGCGTGATGATGTGCTCACGAATGAAGTTTGAAATTGCTGCTCTGGTGTCCTTCTTTAAAGGGATGGCCTCTACCCATTTTGTAAAGTGCTCGGTGGCTGCTAAGATCCATATGTGGCCATTGGAAGGTGGATTTATGGGCCCTATGAGGTCAAGCCCCTAAGTGTGGAAAGGTCATGGGGTAATCATATCTTGTAGTGTTTGGGTGAGTATGTATTGCATCCCCTAGTACTTGGCATGCATGACATGCCTTAACCAGCTCCTCAGAGTCTTTCTTCATGGTGGGCCAATAATATTCCGATTGCAATAGTTGCTTATAGAGCCTTCTCTTCCTCGGGTGACTCCCACATTCCCTCGAGTGAACTTCCTTTACTGCTTCCCTAGCCTCTTTGGGCCTCAGGCATCTCAAAGGATCCCCATTATACCCTATTTTGAACAAAGTCCCATTTTGCAGAAAATACTGAACAACTAGCTTCTTAAGCTGGTGAGCTAGCTTCCTGTCAGCTGGCAGGATCCCCTGAGTTAGGTATCCTACAAATGGAGTCTTCCAATCTTTTGCAACAAATACAACATACCTTTCCTCTTTGTTCACCGAGAGTTGGCAATTTTGACACTTTTCTTGTACAGTTGCAACTTCTTTGTTCATGTTGGGCCAATAGTACCCCATACGCTATATCCTCCTATACATACTGATTTTTCTGCGACCCCACATATATGGTTGTGTAATTCCTCTAGCTTCAACTTTCCTTATTTCTCACTAATACATCTGGATAGGATCCCTTTGTGCAACCTTCTGTATAGCTCCCCTTCTATCAAGGTGTAATCTTTCAATTCTTTAATACTCCCCTCACGTTTTAGCTTTCCCACCTCTCTCTTTATCTCACTTCTCTTATCTTCTTCATTTGGTTCCTCTGGAAACATCCTTTTAAGGGTCTTTGCGATAGAGTTCTGCTGCTTGCTTACCTTTATTAAGGTGCTTTCTTCCTTAAAAGGTATCTGGGATTCCAGGGTGGCCAGTGTGTCAGTGAACCAGTTTTCACTTCTTTGGGCGTACTCCACACTAAAGGTCTAAAATTTCCTTTCTACCTTTTGTGCCCAAGTCCGATAGGATGCCAGACTCTACTCCTTCAATGCAAAGTCTCCTTTGACTAAGGAGACTAGAAGATTGGAATCTCCCATTACCCTCATGTGCTTAATCCCTATACTAAGTGCTATAACTAGTCCAGTCAAGTTCGCCTTGTACTCAGCAGTGTTATTCAAACATGAGAACTCAAGTTTGAAGGATAATGGTACGGTGTCCCCATCTACGCAGCTCAGCATGACCCTTATGCCATTCGAGGTTGCTGTTGCTAACCCATCAAATCTCATGGTCCACTTCCTCCCTGGGAGTTCTACCACTGCCACTTCTCTTGGGATATCCTCTCTCAATGGACACTCTTCTTCTCCGGGGAACTGGGCCAGCAGATCTGTTATAGCCTGGCTCTTGATGGCCTTAGAGGTCCTTAGGCTAATGTCATATTGGGAGAGCAATATTAGTCACTTTGCTACCCTTCCGGTCAATAAGGGTTGATGGAGGAGTGCCTTTATAGGATGAGACTTGGTCACTAGGAGGATTTGGTGGGTTGAAAAGTAACGTTTCAGCCTTTGGGACACGTAAATAACCACTAAGCATGCTCTCTTTATTTTGGGATACCTGATTCTGTATCTTTCAAGGCCCTACTTACATAATAAATAGGCTACTCATTTCTTTTGTCATCTTCTTGGGCTAATAATGCCCTGATAGCTTGAGAATTAGATGCTAAATATAGCAACAGAGGTTGCCCACGTATTGGCGCTTGTAGGGTGGGTAGATGGTTCATGATCTGTTGGATCCTTTGGAAGGCTCCCTGCTGTTCAGGTCCCTAGGTGAACTCAGCTTCCTTTTTCAACAGTTTGGATAGCTCACTTGTGACCGAAGCTAGACTTGGCATAAACCTTCTGATGTAAGAGACCCTTACTTATACCTCTGTAATGTACTAGGAATCCAAGGAACTTCAGTGCAGATACCCCAAAGGCACACTTCAGGGGGATCATGCGCAGCTTGTACATCCTACATCTTTCAAAGACTCGTTTAAGTACTTGGAATTGTCTTGCCCTAGTCTTTGATTTCACCACAATGTCATCCATATAATCTTCCATTTTCTTGTGCATTATATCATGGAATATGGCCGTTATGGTGCGTTGGTACATGGCTCCTACGGTTTTAAGGCCAAAAGGCATCACAATGTAATAGAAGTTCCTTATCAAGGTCCTAAATGCTGTCTTTTCTACATCCTTGGCAGCCATACGGATTTGATTATATCCACTATACCCATCTATAAATGAGAATATGGAACTTCCCGCAGTTGAGTCTACGAGTAGATCAATGTTAGGTAAAGGAAATTCATCTTTTAGGCAAGCTTTGTTTAAGTTGCGAAAATCCATGTAACATTGGATTTAACCATTCTTTTTCTTCACAGGAACTATATTGGAAAGCCCCATTTAGGGTGTTGGATAGGCTTAATGAACCTTGTTGTCTGTAACTTCTTGACTTCTGAAGTGATTTAAGCCTCTATCTTAGTGTGGAAGACCCTAGCTGGTTGGATAACTGGCTTGGTTCCCAGATCTACATTGAGAGAGTGGACCACCGGCCCGAGATTTAGGCCAGGCATCTCATCATCTGTCTACACAAACACATCCACATATCTTTTTAATAATTCCACTAATTGCTCTTTTTCCTGAGTTGACAGTTGGCTGTTGATAAAAACGGGTTTTGGGGGTCCTGAACCAACCCCCAGGTTTACTTCTTCCAACTTTTCTTTGGGCTGAATTTGTGCTTCTTTCTCCGGATCCTCCAAGAACTCCTTTTGAGCCATCATGTAACTTGGTGGCCCGGGACCCTCCTACAAAGCGCATTCAGGTCCCGTGCACCTTCATAAGTGATATATCAACCTGCCCCCAGGTTCCCAGACTACCACACATTCCAAGGATTCTAAGGAGCTGACTTCCTTTTTTTGTCTTTTTCTATCTAGAAGATCCCTTAGGTCGTGGGTCCCCCCTCCTTCTTCTTCCAAAACAGGTGCGCTTGGGGTCCCTAGTGTGGGACACTTGTCATTTGGTGCTAACTCATTATAAAACATTGTCTCTACGAAGTTCACTTCTCCTTGACTGAAGGGATTCAGGTTGGCAGGGATCCTTATGGGCCTCCCATTCAGTCTCCCTTTGACATAATGGTGGTACGTTAAGGGAATGAGGCAGTGCTTATGGAGCCAGGGTCGTCCCAACAAAATATGATAAGAGACTTCTGAGTTGATCACATGAAACCGAGTTAGAACTACTATTGGGCCCTACCTTTAAGACCAATTGCACGTACGCCTCAGTGGATTTTGTTGCCCCTCCAAATCCTATTATCTCTATAAGAGCCTTTAGGATCCTTTTGCCAGCCATGCCAATAGCCTTCAGGGTACTTAGGGCAATGAGGTTAAGTGAAGCCCCTATGTCTATCAATGCTCTTTTGATTTAAACACCATTTATGGTGGCTGTCAAATAAAGGGGTCGTTGATGATCCAGGTACTCAACTTCCATATCTTCATCTGTGAAAGTTATTGCATTAGTTGTTTCCAAGAACGCTCGACTAGTGAGATTCTACCGTGAAACACTCCACCCTTGAGTCTGCTGCTATGCTCACGAAGGACTCTGTCGCAATCCTCATTTCTTTTGGTCCAAATCCCAATTGGTTGAATAGTGACTTGAACTTGGTGTTCTTCTGAAGGGTCTTGACTGTGTTTGGATGGAAGGATCCTTTCGACTCTTTTGCCTCCGCGTCAGCCAAGTTCCAATGATTTACCACAGCCACCACCCCTTTTCCTTTGTGATTGGGCAAAGGGTTCCTTTGCACCTCTAGTTCCCGTTGGGTAAGCTCTAGGGTCCCCTCCCTGAGTTTCTTGTGAAAAAGCCTTCAGAGGGTTCAACAATCCTTGGTGGAATGCTTGACATAGTTGTGAATTCTGCAAAACAGGGGATTCTTCCTTTCTTCTTTAGTGGGTGGCCTAGACATGGTGAATGGTTTGACAACCCCATCCCCAATCCATTTGTCTAGGATGTGGTTCAACTCCTCCACAATACATGGGATCACAGGTGGTTCCTTGGTCACTTTTCCTTTAGGCCTCTTCCTCTTTTCTCCCACCGAAGCTATCATGGCTTGGGAAACTGGTACCTTCTTCGTTTTTATGGTTAATGCTGTCCTTCTGGTTTTTTGTAGCAAGTAGACAAATTGGGTTATGCATAAGTTCTTCAGATTAAGTTTGTAGTCAAAGAGCATGTTGGATATATAGGTCTTCTCGAGCTCCTTTTCTTCATGGTCTTTGTAACAGTCTAGGGAGATATCTTCAAATTTCTTGATAAATTGGACGAGATAATCCCCAAGCCTCTGCTTCACCATCTGAACGCTTTGGAAAGTGACTTTATCCTCGTTTGGGTAGTACTTTGCACAGAATGTTTCCATCATATCATCCCAAATCTTGATCGACTTGGGCCTTAAGGTGGTGTACCATGTATATGCTCTGTCCACTAAGGACTTAGCGAATTCTCTCAAACATAGTTTTTTATCCCTTGCATAGGGACCCATAGTGTGAATAAATCTACTCATGTGCTCTACAACACTCCCATTCCTTCTATAAAAAAGGTGGAATTTTGGGGGTTCATATCCTTTGGGGTAAGGCTTGTTGAGGAGCTTTAGTGGAAATGGGGGATCTCGAGAAAATTACTTGGGGGCCCCCGAGAGCTTATCCATTTTTTGTTCAAGAAGGGCATTCAAATTTGCTAAAGTGAGATATTGGGGATTGACTCCCCCTTTTATTGCTGACCCTCCTTTTGGCTGGACCCTTTCCTAGTTGACCAAAAGAGGAGTATTGTCTCTAATCTCTTGAGTTCTTCCTTCTTTGAGGTGACAGATCTCCTGCTAGAGGCCCTTCATCATTTCTGCCATTTAGACCATAGGATTTGGCTCTCGCATCTCGTGCCTTTGCCTTGAGACAACCTCGTGTTCTACCAGGGGTACCTTATTCCTTTGCCTAGAAGCCATTTCATTTTCTCCCATAGGCTCTGTTGCCGCGGGTGGCATATTGGCACCCTTACTATTCCTTGACCTTGATGCTTTGCGAAGGGACTGCTTCTTCCCTTTTCTTTGCCCAGTCCCCAGTAAAGTTGCCTTAAAATGTGAGTTCTCATTTTTGACAATACCTAGGCCCGGGTAGAAATAAGGATCCTGGGCCTTATACTTGTGGTTTAGTGGACTGGGCTTGGTTCATCGCAACTGTATTAGGCTGATTATGAACCAAATTGTGCACAAAACATGATTCTTACAACACATACACATTTATAAATACAAAATATATACGTATTGTACAGTAAGGAAACAGTAAAGGAATAATAAAAAGGTAAATAAGACGTTAGGGATTCTCAGAATGATAAATAATATTTCATTATTTTCTTGAGTTTTAGTACATTAGGTCCTTTCTCCACTGGGATACGTCACAAGGTCCAAATAAGTTCAAAAGTCATAGACTTAGATAGCTCTTTGTAGGCTTCTAAGACTTGTGAGGTTTGAATCCTTTTGAATCCAAGTGTATCCTCTAGTGCCTGTCTTAAGATCCTTCATAGTGTTTTCCCTCTTTTCTCATTTTTTGAATTCTAAAGAAGTTTTTCAAAGGATCTTTGTGCTTTGATTCTCTATTGCTAATTGGTTTTTGTTGATGGCTTTACCCCCTTTTATAGTACATTCTTAGGGTTTTTGGTGTACCACTAATTCCCTCTATTTGCTGCTTTGGGTACCAGAACCAATGTTGTATCAACAACATTGGTGACTTATCTCTTTCTTATTTTCTCACTATTTTCCCCTTTTAAGGTTTCCCCTCCCAAAAGTCCCCAGCTGACCTTCCTCTTTTGGGAGGTCCTAAAAGTTGATTTTCAATCTTCTCTTCCCAAAGCTTCTAGATGCTCCTTTTTAGACCTACCTTTTTGGCTGCTTCAGCTTTTGTCATTTTCTCTAAATGGGCAGATTCCTCCCTGTCAGACTGAAAGATTCCCAGCCACCTTCCCTCATGGTCCACCTTCTTGTGTTCCCCGAGGTACCAGACTTCTTTTCATGAAGTGTTGATTCCTAAGTCATCAACCTTTTTCTGAACCATGGGCGGCTGATGGGACATGCCTATCTTCATTCCTTGTGTGCATGAGCATACTCCCTTAAGCTGTCCCAATCTCAATTGATTATTTTCTGCATTTCCTGAGGATCCTAGCTTTTTGGGAGTCCCAAGGTATCCTGGTCTAGTCCCTTTCTGGGCTCCCCAGGAAATTTTCGTCACAAAGGCTGGGCTGAGCTTCCTTTTTCCTTTTTCCTTTTCCTTTCTTTTCTAAGGCCCAAAGCTATCCCATTCATAGGTTTGGGCCTCCTCTTGCCTATTTTAAGTGGGTCTTGGTTGGCGGATTGGACCTTGCCTTTTTTTGAAGGCCCTCTTGGGTTTTAGATTTCAATATTTGTGATGTTTTGGACCTCAACACAATATTTGTGATATTTTGGATCTCAACAATAACTTAGTGGCATAACCTCCTCTTTTTTATTAGGAGAATAATGTTTCAAATCCCCTTTTCCTATTGTACTTTCAAATTATAGATTTAAAAAAAGAAAAAAAAATGATTCAATCATTACCTTTGAATGGTTGACGATTTGACGTTATGTTACCTTTACATGTTTTAACATTTGGATGATTTGCTAACTTATATGCTCTTTTTTTTTAAATAAAAAAATTAAAAAAAATTGGTCGGACCATGGTTTAACTTACTTTTTACTCTAGGTAAACAAATTTTAGATTTGGAGTGGGTCAATGGGTTTGGGTCAATTTTGCCATGTCTATTCTTGGATAGGGAATTATAAAAATCCTTAATTGGTTGCAGTGTTCATAGAATTTCATTGTAGTTTTTTAATTGTGACAAATGCGGTGTTCTATTGGCAGAAAATTATTGAAAATTCTTCTTAACTGAAAAAAATTATTAAAATCTTATTGAGAATAACATGAGAGAAATACCGATATCTTAAAAAGAATTAATGTTCAATTTGCAGTATATTCTCAAAAAAAAGTGCGATGCAAAAAAAGAAAAAAAAAAGATTTTAATTTTCTTGGGAAGTCCATATCATATGTATCCTTAAATTGTAATTTTGAAGTCGCAATGATGTATAACGGGCGTTATGGTCCCTTGGTAGTACGATGACATAAATTCCGAAGAAAAAAAAATCATTGATGCGAAAGAAGCATTTGATAATTTAATACGTTTTTTGTTTTTCTTCCCCACTCTCTTTCTTTAATATCATCTACAAAGTGTAATGCATGCAATCATTCTTCTATTTCGGTTTTACGCAAAACCAATAATATAGGTGAAGAATAGGTCCTCAAAAGCCACAGAGAGCCCTTAAGTCATATTTAGTGGAGGAGGTTTCAGCACAAATCAAGGTCATTTAATTGATTGTCAATGTCAAAATAAAAATTTTCAATTCCATACACCAAAAGGGCAGTGCCTTTCATTGCGCAAAATTATCAATGTTACTCGACCTGACTACTGTCAATTGAATGACAACTATCTGTTTAATGAACAAACAGATAGTTGTCATTCAACAGACTGTTTAATATTCCTTAAACCCATTGGAGAGAAATGACTGAGAACAGTACAATTAGTTTCTTGATCACTCAACTAATTAAAAACCTTAAATCAGAGTAACAACAAATTAATTATTTAATATACTTGCTTCAAAATGTGTATCAAAATCCAATTTGAGAGAGTTTATTATTGTTGTCCCAACAAGAATTGAATACAATCTGATCTTTGTAAATGAACCCTTCAAGCTGCTTAACATTCAAGTAGATAGAAAACACCTATTTATGAGAGATTTAGTGCACATATAGGAGTGTCTCTTTCTAGCTCCTTCTTCACTACTACTCTTAATTACCTTTTCCTTCGAAGTTAAAATGTGATTTTTCACAAGCTATTTGACTTGGTTGCAAGTTCCTTCCCCCTCTTTTGAAGGTTTGCTATGTGCTGTATAATCTCAAGAAGTACTGTAGCCTTCTTCATTATCTGCGTAGATGTGAGTAGCAGATTCAGCTCTTCGAACTAAACCGAAGTCAGCAAAGAATAATCAAATTTAGATACAAGGCACATCAACAAAAACCCCCAATAATACTATTGAGTCAAAGACATTTACAATGAGAGTAAATTAAAAGATTTCACTGTTTTTTATTTTTATTTATAGATTCTATAATATTTCAAATATATGATTTTCGTTTCATGATAATTGCTCTTTATCATCAAGCGAAGGCAAAGATTGATTTTTGGTGTAAGTAGGAATTGAACCCTAAATCTTTTATTCAACAACAAAATTTCATTCTTTTGTAAATATTTAAATATAGAGAATTCTATTCCTTCATTAATACAAATTAATATTTTTAATTCACTTTTTAATGGTTTGATTTCGAATTCAAATTTTTTAATTACAACACCACGTTTATAACTTTTCGTATTCAATTCATAATAAAAACCTTACCTCAGAGTAAAGGGTGAAAACTAACCAAAAAAAAAAAAATCATTAATTAATATACTTACTCCATCTTCAAAATGCGCATCCAATTTCAATTTGAGAGAGATTACTATTCTTGTCCCAACAAGAATTGAATACAATCTCAACTTTCTAAATGAATCCTTCAAGCTACTTAAAATTCAAGTAGATAGAAAACACCCCTTTATGAGCAATTGAGTGCACAAACAGGAGTGTCCCTTCTCTTTCATGACAACTTCTGTTAATTATCCTTTCCTTCAAAATTTAAAGTGTGTTTGGCATGATTAATTTTGCCAACTTATTTTACTATTCAGTTTATTTTTGATACTATTCATGGATCCCACTATATTATTTCAGCTAACTTTTACTTTTATTTATAGTACTTTCAGTAAAAAGTTTTCATTTTTAGCAAAATAAGCGGATCCCATGAAGCACGTTAGCCTTCTTCATTATTTCTGTAGATGTGAGCAGTGGATTCGGCTAAACCCAAGTCAACAAAGTAGCCCAATCAAATTTAGATACATGGCATATCAACAAAAGATCCCAAACAATAACCATTGAGTCAAAGACATTTCAACGAGAGCAAATTAGAAGATTTCATTCTCTTTTTATTTATTTATTTTTATCAATACAATAATATTTCAAACCTATCGTTCCACTCCATGATGATTGATCTTTATTATTAGGCCAAAACATCAATTGATTCTTGGCGTAAGCAGATCCTAGATCTCTTATTCGACGACAAGATTTCGTTCTTTTTAAATATTTAAACGCACTGAATTCTACTTATTCTTTAATGCAAATTAATATTTTAAAATCACTCTTTAAGTGTTATTTTCAATTCAAAATTTTTATTTACAATACCATGAAAAGTAGGGGTGGCAATTTATGTTCACGTGTTAGGTTCATGTTGTGTCGACCCATACCCATGAGTATTCAACTATATGGGTCAACCCTAACCCGACATGTTTATTAAACGGGTCAGAATTCTCCAACCCTAACACAACCCATTTATTAAACGGGTTAGTCGTGTTGACCTGTTTATCAGATTTTATCAAAATGAAAAAAAAAAAAAAAAAACTAATTTTAGTATTAACCGAATTGATATGAATTATAAAAAACCAAACAAATAAATATTTTTAACATAAAATTCAAAAGCAACGAGTAACTGTATCACTAATAATCATTCAAAACTAAAGCATATCTCAATATCACAAATAATCAATCATAATATGTTTAAAGAAAATAAACCACAACAACTAATATATATATATATATATATATATATATATATAAAACCGAAACTTTTGAAGCTTCTACAATTTTCCACGTCAGCGCAACATTAAAATAATAATAATAATAATAATAATAATAATAATAATAATAAAAACTTTTCTAAACCCTAAACCCGATGCTCTGCTTCTCTATATTAAATAAAAAACGACTAGAG
Organism: Quercus lobata; assembly: GCF_001633185.2. Classification (NCBI taxonomy): domain Eukaryota; kingdom Viridiplantae; phylum Streptophyta; class Magnoliopsida; order Fagales; family Fagaceae; genus Quercus; species Quercus lobata. The sequence goes on along the minus strand of NC_044911.1, from coordinate 22,166,868 downwards.
AGAGATATATAAAGAATACAGAGCTTTTGTGACCGTAAAACACAGAAAAATCTGATACGATGCAGAGAGTGTTGGAGAGAGAAACTTGAGGGAGGCCTCTTCGCTACTGTTAGACCGATCTTCCTCCATCTTCCGGTTCCACACAGTTGTCGGTAAGTTTCAGTTTCATGTTCTGTTCTATTCTATGTTGTTTTTTATTTTTATTTATTTGGCTTGATATTTGGGTTATTAGACAAGAAGGTAGTGGAGCAAATTTCAAATCCACAATGTTTCTACTCTCTCTCTCTCTGAATCTTTCTATTATTTGCCTTCTGTTTTTCAGTTTTTGATCTTAGTTTCATATTCTAGGGTTTTTAGGTTTATTGTGTTTATGCGATCAAAATTTGGGCAGTCCTGATTGATTTATAATCTGGGTTTGCTTTCATTTGATTAAAAAATGGGAAATGTCGTTGTTTTTTTTTTGGGCAATTTGGGTTTTAATCAATGGCTTATTATTTGATTTTTGTTTTCCTCCTTCTTGTTTTGATTTTTTTAGTCAAAGATATATTTACTAATTTCAATTTTCGCTTAATTTCCTATTGTTACGAAGGGGTTTTGTGTTTTTTTTTTTTTTTTTTAGAATAACTTTATAATCTACTTGATAATTTAATGTGCTTTTGATTTTGATCCTATCAGGGGGTTTCTCTACTTGAAAAAAGGGTCAAAATTAATGAAGTCCTTGCTTTTTATGAATACAGGTATATGACCTTTGTTTTGACGCTGAGAAGAAATGCAAGCCTTTTGTTGTTAATTTTATGTTCAAATTTTGTTTCAGGCCCTTTTGTTCTGTTATAGTTTTCAGCGATTTAATTTTGAATTCGTTTTTTTTTTTTTTTTAATGAATATGTATTGTGCAGAGAGAGTTGGAGAGAGAGAGATCTACAGGCAGCCCTTCACTACTGTCAGACCAGTGCCCTCTAATATTGATGAAGAGATTGCTGTATTAATTGCTGATCTGACATAACCAGATGAAGCATGGAGTTGAATATTATGTATATGAGATTGTTCTGGTATTGGACAGGTTCTTTTTCTTCTCTTTTAGTTTTATACTCTTTCATAGATTGTTTGTTCTTCTCTTTTCCATTATTATTATTATTTTTTTATCTGAATGCAACCAAATGACCAATCTTTGGAACTCTGGCAATTTTTTTTATATATGTTTTATTTAATTATTAGGTGTCTATGTGTTAGGAGGAACTGGAGCATGACTATAAGAAGAAGAATGAAAAGCCACTTCTATCTGCATATTTTATAATTTTAATGAGAACTAAAGCAGTCATAATGAATCTAAGAGGAGATATGAAAAACTTGAAATCTTTGACTTTCAATTCTTTTATTCGTTTGTATATTATATGACTAAACATGTACCAAACATTGACTTTGTTATCATGCGATTGTTCATAATTGTTCGCTCATTCTAAGAAATCACAATGTGTATCACTATTGCACTCTTTTCTCTGTAAAAAAAAAAGGGGGTATTTGGTATCGGATGTTAACTGAACTCTTTTCTCTGTAAAAAAAAGGGGGGGGGTATTTGGTATCAGATGCTGGCTGGTAAAAATAAGCTGAGTGGATGTGTTTTGTTTGATTAAATGATGGAGATTACTAACAAATTGTTTCTTATGATTTAGTATTTATTTGTGTCTTACACATTACAATTAGGTGTTGGATTTTGAAAATTTTCTTGGTTTTAATAATTGAAGGATGGGAGAGAGGAAGGTGCTAGACAAATACTACTCACTTGTCTTCAACCCAAAGGCTTTTGAGGGGTTAAGCACGCATGATGCTCCCCATAAGTAGATGTTATTGGTGACAATTATTTAGGTATTCGAAGGTTTTGATTCTACTTCAAATGTACAGATGCTTTGTTGAGCTTACCATCAAGACTGACCCACAAAATTTCAACTATATTGTTGAGTCTGGTGCTACCAAAAATTTTGAACCTGTGTGAAGAGGATAAGGTAAAATAAAATAAATAAAAGTCTTGCAATCTTTTGTACATATAACATGGTTTTTGACTAAATATTTTGATTATTCTTTTAATTCATTAGACAACAGCGACAATAACCATAAAAGAGAAGTTGGAGAGATGGAAGATGCAATGAAATCTTTAGAGAACAAAAGCCTTGGATTTGAAAAGAAAAATGGACATCATTACTACATTGGATGGGATGAAATCTATGAAGGTATTATTTGCTTTACCAATTCTATTTTTATTTATTAGGGTAGGCTATCATCTCACAATGCCACAAAAATGAATCTTTAAGTCTTAAATAGCCTCTGTAAAAGATTATATAATGATAGATCAAAGTAGAAGGCCATGAAGGTTGTCTCTGGCCTTTCAGGTATAGCTTTTTATTTTTTGGGATGCTCTTCAAAGCATATACTTGGTTATGTGATGGCAATGTTTCTTTTTAATTTTCCTTCAAATTCACTCACTTCCTTAAAGTAATTTTTATTTGCTTTAGTTTATAATATCTAGGTGTTTATTTTTCGTTCAACTTTTATGGGTTTAGTTCTTTTTCTTTTATTTCATGGATTAAAACTTTTATGGGTTTAGTTCTTTTTCTTTTATTTCATGGACTTAATCAGCAAACAAGGTACCCCCACATGGTACTGCTCTTTCTTATCAATTTTCAGCTTCAATCTTCTTGGGTTTAATCCTTATTCAAATATGTTAAAACTTTTAAGGTTTTTGTTTTAATTGGTGGTAGTTGAGACTTGAGTGAGGATCTTGCAAAATATGCAAAAGTGTTAGTAGTAGGGGTTGATGGATTGGGCTATGAGCTACTAAAAGACTTGGCTCAGTCAGGTTTCCAAAATCTCAAGGTTATAGACATAGATAGGATTGAGGTAATCAATCTCAGGAAAAAAAAAATATCAAGTTCATGTTTTTTTTTCTTTCTTTTTAAAAAAAAAAAAAAATCATCACACCCATGTCATAGGTAATTTAGAAGATGTTACCATATAATAATAATAGAATTTTTTTTTTAAAAAAAAAAAAAAGGTTATTTGGAAGATGTTGAAGCACCTGGGCAAAGTAGGTAAATGAGATCTATCAAGTATTTATCTTCCTATTTAATGATTAATTGTAAGCATATAAAACAGGCAGTCATGAAGGTTTCAGTTGCAATAGTGAAACTTGGGATAGTATTTAACATTTTATGGCTTTTACAGAAATTATGAACTTGAAGCAGAGGAATGAATTTTGTTGCCAAGTTGTGATGGGTGTGAACCCTCACCCCTCAATTTTTAGCAAAGACAACATTCCTGGTGGCTATGATGTCAAAGTTTACTTCATGCTTTTTCATTTCATTTTTTACAATTTTGTGGAAAGAGTAATGGAATTGAAGTTGAATAAGACAAAAGAGAGAATCTTTTTTATGGTATGGCAACGGTATCTTCTGCATCGGCACAATTCGGCATTCCAACTTCTATGATTGGTGAGAGCATGTATTGGTAACTGTTTCTTCAATGTGTTGGCGTGCTTGACACAGCAATACGTGATGGAAATGTATGGTGCTGAGGACATAGATATAGTTGTTTCTTCAAGTAATTTCTATTTGAAACCAAGGTAAACTACATATAGTTTCGATAATGTTTTATAGAAAGAGAATGATTGAAACTTTACTTTTAGATATAGAGCTACATTCCATTTGCAATGAGATGTTGACTCCAATTCCATTGATGATTTACGAAAGTCCCCTCTCTATATACCTGTTATCAATAAGTTATTTATGAAATGTTTTCCACATTGTCATTTGACCCTTTGACAATTGACAATAGATTAATAGTTTTGTACATGAGCTATGATGCTACTTAAATTGATTACTTGATGAACAAATTAGTCTCTTATTGGTTCTTTTAATTTTTTTTTTACCATGTGGTTGATTAATTATCTTTTTATTTAACTAGCCTGTGCATCGCACGGGTTAGCGACTAGTTATATATAAAACCGAATCTTTTGAAACTCCCACAATTTTCCAGTCAGCACAATATTAAAAAAAAAAAAAAAATGTAATTGAATTTTTTAAAACCCAACTTTGCCTTTCCCTTTCACGAAGACTCTACCTTTACCTTTCATGATATTGTGCCTTCTCTTCCAGCTCCTCCCAACTCCTCCTCAATCAGACCCATGACAAACCAACAACAAAGAATCATCGCATCACATCGCATTTGAAAACCCACCATACCCACCAACAGACATCTTCTTCCTTAGAATCAATCTCTTTCCTCAGACCACCCATCATGAACACTATAAAAGTAATACAAACCTCAATATTTTAACATTTGAATTATTCTTTTGACATTCTCGTGCTACAATCTCCTTCCCCCAAAACCCAAAACTCAGATCATTTAAATATTATCCACACAAAAAAACCCATAGAGAAAAACGGAAGTCAATACCAAATAGCTGTTGTCACCTCCATCTTCTTCATCTTCTTTGCCAAGACTCCTTTCTTTTTGCTTTGTTTCTTTTTCCTTTCGTTCTTTTGTCTTCTCAACCTTATTTTGTTTTGTCTGCCTTTGCCTGACCAAGCTTGTGAAGCTTTCAAATTCAAGTTTATATGCCTTTACCACGTCCATCAAGTGTTAACTTCGTGCGCTTGCATTATTTACTTTATCATTTATATTATTTTATATTTAGTATTGATTGTTTATTTTATTATTTATATTATTTTATATTGAGTATTGATGGTTTATTTTATTAATAGTGCTATCCCTTTTGACAGTTCTTTTGATAGAAGTGATTTTAAATAGCCATGCATATGTTTTGTGGTTTACAATGACCACTATTAGGGTCCGTTTGGATACAACTTATTTTTGCTAAAACTGAAAACTGAAAACACTATAGAAAAATCATTTTTAAACGTGTGAAGAGTGCCGTGGGTCCCATTTTTAATATTTTTTTTTGAATAAAGTGGTTGTGGGTTCCATGAACAGTGTGTGAACAGTAAAACTTGTCTCTAAAAGCTAAAAAGCGTGAAAAAAGAAAAAAGAAAAAAAAGAAGCAAAACGCAAACGCCAGACGCAATAATAATTCCTATCCAAACACTCACTTAATGTTTTATAATTTTAATTTACATTTAGCCTTTTGTTTTGTTTCTCTCTTTGTATTAATATGAGACTTTTTTTTTTTTTTTTTTTTTTTGTGTTTGGATATAATTTATTAAGCTTATGAGTTGTATTTTTGTTGTTGGATGGGTTAACATATTTGCTATTGTTGTGGTTCATCATGATTAATTAGAAATATTGAATAATTTGTTCTTTAAATATTGAATGTTAAACCTTCATACCCAATACCTTTCCCGTGCAGCGCACAGTTAGCGACTAGTAAGTTTATATACCTAAAGTTTGAAGGGTATATTGGTAAAATGTCATTTAATTAAACGGGTCAGATAGGTTTCAAGTGATGGACACTAACCCAATCCGTTTATTAAACGGGTTAGTCGTGTCAACTCAAATATGACATGAACCCATTAAGTTTCAACTCATAACCTACTAATTTTGTGTTGTGTCGTGTTGGATTCATGTGTTGTGTCCAATTTTGCCACCCCTAATGAAAAATGTTTTTAACTTATCAGCAACTTGTAAGTACATATAAGGATTGAAAGTTCTTCAGTTGTATGTTTTTGTTAAGCGCAATAGGAATAACTTAGGATCCGTTAATATAATAATTGTGTTGAGAATTAAGAGCAATAATTATCTCACGTATTAGATAATATGTATCTTCTCTTACACAATATGTGAGTCTCGTATAGTAGTGAGCTTGTGCGACAGAAGATGCATATATCTGATATACAAGATACATTCTCAATTAAGAGATCGTGTTGTTGCCAAGAGTTTTGTGGCTTAACTTGTACCTCTACTTTTTAGTGTTTCCAACCTAGATTGTAAGGTTGAATTTAATCAACCATGTATTGGCTTTATTCCATGACATTTGCTTGTAATACAGCACTTAGAAACCTTGTATTTAGGTGGGAATCATGTAAGGGTAGTGTGTGAGAGAGTGTGAAGAAATGCTCAAGACAGTGCAGTGAAGCAGGGACTTGTGGCTTGATCTCACGGGAGGCTCGCGGCTTGCAAGCCTCCAAAAGTTGCACACGCGCAGAGCATGCAGGGGAGCTGAACAGTCATGCCACCTGGAGCACTACAGGACAAAAATCCAGACTGGCTATTAAGTTAGCTTGCGGCTTGAACTCGCGACTCAGTCAAGTCGCGAGGTCAAGTCGCCAACCAACCCTATTTTGGAAAAACTGACTCTTCGCATTTCATTCTCACACCAGTATAAATACCCCTCATTCCCACAAAATATGTGTGGCTATTCAGAAAGAAAAACCCTAAGAGAGGTTTCTTAAAAACACCCACCCAATTAGAGAGAGCTACTCATTCTTAGAGAGAAATCTTTATAGTCTCTTCTCATTCCCTCTCTCATTGTCATACCTATTGAGAGGGGATTTCTATCCAAACACTACCCACACCCATTTAGAGTGTTGAGTGTTTTTGGAGTTTTGGGAAACATTGGAAGATGCCAAGGATGGCGGATGCTATGGTCAAGTAGCGGAATCCGGTAAGTTAGAAAAGAAAAAGGTTCGGCGCAACCTCGTTGGAGCAAGAAGCTTGGAGGGCTTAGGTATATCGGATAGATTAGGCTTGGAGGGTCTATTGTTGTTCATGTATCCCAACTACATTTTCTAGTGGATTATTGACCGCTTGGAGGGCCGCAGAGAGGTTTTACGCCGAGGGCTTCGGTTTCCTCTTCGATAACACATCGTGTGTTGTCCTTGTGTTTGCATCTCTCTTCCCTTTATCTTTGCCTTTTATTTTCTACTGTGGATGTGTTTTTAATTGGCTTAGATTGTTTACCAATTCTGTTTATAGCTTTTGTTCATTTTCCGCACGCTAGTTGTTTGACATAAAGCTTGAATTGGTTATTTTGTATTTGGGGGTCTAAACGTTCAAGGGTGTTTTATACACATATTTGAACTTTCATAGATATTTAGAGTCCGAATCCTCCCATCCAACTATCTAGTTATAATTTTTTTTTTTAAAAACATGTTGTTAGTGGCATAACCTTCTCTTTTTATTAGGAGAATCGCGATTTAATTTCCCCTTCTCCATTGTACTATCAAATTTAAATAAAAAAAATAAAATTTTAATTTGAGCTTGCACTTGCGCTTGGATAGTAAATGATAAAAATTCTCTTTTATTAGGAGAATCATGATTCAAATTCCCGTCTTCTCTTGTTATACCATCAAATTATTAAAAAAGAGAGGAAAAAACTGAAAATTTGCGTTGGGAAGTCCATATGTATCCTCAAATTGTAATGTTGAAGAATGATGTATATATACGGGTGTTATAGTTCCTTGGTAGTACGATGAAATTATTATAGAGTGGATGGGATGGTTTAAACTTTAAATCTTATTGTTTCCTCTCAAAAAATAATAATAAAAAGCTTATTGTTAATTCCAAAGAGAGAGAGAAAAAATCATTGATGTGAAAGCAGTCATAGATAATTTCTTAGGTTTTTCTTTTTCTTTTTTCTTCCCCCACTTTCATTACTTAATATTAGGACAAAATGACCTTATACCATTTTCACCCAAATTATATAGCCTTATGCCCCCTCTTCTTAAACTAATTAGGAAAATGCTCCTCTTTTATAATTCGATTTTCTCAAAATCAAGTTAAAAAAAAAAAAATTCTAGAGCCCTATAGTGACGTTTTGTAACTCGATTTCATGGAGCTCAAGTTACAAAACACCACTATAAGTCCTTAAAAACGTCACTATAGGGCTTAACTCGATTTTGAAAAAGTCGAGTTTCAAAAGAGGGGTATTTCCCAAATTAGTTTGTGAAGGGGGCATAAGGTTATATAATTTGGGTGAAAATGGCATAAGGCAATTTTGTCCCTTAATATAATCTACAAAGTTGAATGCATGCAATATTGCTATCGTGTTCATCTATTCCGGTTTCACTCAAAACCAATAATATTTGTGAAGAAAATAGGTCCTCAAAAACCACAATGAGCATGTAATTCATATTTAGTGGAGGAGGTTGATCAGCACAAATCAAGGTCATTTGATTGTCAATGTCAAAATAAAATTTTCAATTCCTTAAAACCAAAAGGGGCAGATGCCTTTCATTGTGCAAAATTATCAATGTTACTCGACCTCATGATTTACTGTCAATTGAATGACAACTATCTGTTTAGTATTCCCTTAAGCCCGTGAAGAAATGACTAATAACAGTACAATTAATTTCTTGATCACTAAACTAAAAGCCTTACATCAGAGATTCAGGGTAAAGAAGAAAACTAACACAAAGTTAATTAGTTAATATACTCACTCTGCCTTCAAAACGTGCATCAAATTCCAATTTGAGAGGGAGGTTACTTCTGTTGTTTGAAAACGATCTTAACTTTGAAAATGAACCCTTCAAGCTGCTTCAATTGTAGATAAAAATCTATGGGTATCAGATTATGACTTGACAGTAAGAATGGGTTTTAAACTTCTATTATGTTTTGGACAAAACTTAGATACGGTTTTTAACTACTTTTTTTTTTTTAATTTTAATTTTTTATAAAAAGTTCTCAATTAAATTTAACCATGTAATTGAATTGATCAATGAGTCACATAGTTGAATTTAATTATCTTAAAAGAAAATAATATTTTTTGTGTTGAATTGGTTAGTACAATTAAATGGTTGAAATTTACTTGGAAAATCTAAGGTATAGACTGTTTAAACTAAAACCAATTTTTGATTAATCTTGGTTTGTTAATTACCTTTTCAGGTTACTTGAAATGATTGTGGACGGATTGTTATTACCTTGAGATGGTTCTCAAGATATTATTACTAGCTCGAAATGTTATCTGACCTCAAAGACTAGAGTCTAGGGTCTGGAAATGCCTAACTTAATAGGACTTTTGAAATACACACAAATTAACAATTAAAGGGGATGAGAAATATTTAAATGACTAAGTTACTTAATTGACTTAAGTAGTTTACAACATCTTGAAATAAAAGAGCTCAAAGTAAATCATCTGGATTGAACTAAAACTAAGGCAAATAATCCTGAATAAAGTCATATCATAGGAATCCAGTTGATTCAATCCTAAAACATTGGTCTGTTTGGAAAGCAGGGGCGGAGCCAGGAATTTTTGTTTGGGGGGGGCCAAGTTGCAACACTAATATATTTATCAAGACAACCCTCCACACACACATATATATACACAAGATTTTTTTATTATATACACACACATATATACACACACTTTTTTATTTGATAAGTTATATATAAACACACACCCAACAAAAATAAAAGAGCTTAGTATTTTCAATCAAAATTATGTTAGATGACGATCTTTCATAAAATTAATAAAATTCATTTTTACCATTTTTATAGTGAAATTGTTAAAAATGTTTATTTTCTATACAAATTATCAAATTTTGTACTAATGTAAGTAAAAAAATCATTCAATTGAACTAATGAAAATTTCAAAAACATGAATGATCTAAAACTTGGAAGAACAAGTTAGGCTCCAAACATATTTGAAGTTATCTTACTTTAATTCATTATATGGCAACTAAAGAGACATTTCATGTGTAGTTTTAATGACAAGATTTTTTTAATGAGTCAATGACTTGCTAATCGCTACATAACGGGTTAAAAAAGATAAATTCAAACATGTTTAGTGCCAAATTTTATCAAATATTTAACAGATATAAGAGCTCATTTTGCAATAAAAAATATAATTGCGAAAAAAAAAAAGTTGTCTCTATAACTATTAGACCAATTTTTTTTTAAGAGTATAATTGAACTAATTCAAATACTTGGAGGGGCCCACTCTTATTTTTGTAGACTAAATTTTAAAAACGTTAAAATAATTATATATATTTTAAAAAATTTCAAAATTTTGGGGGGGCAATTTTTTTAAGAGTATAATTGGACTAATTCAAATACTTGGAGGGGCCCACTCTTAGTTTTGTAGACTAAATTTTAAAAACGTTAAAATAATTATATATATTTAAAAAAATTTCAAAATTTGGGTCACCCCTCAACCTACCTCCACCCCTGTTGGTAAGCATACTCAAACATACATTTTCAATTTTTAAACAATATTACACATATTTTTACACACTTTTTCACCCATATGTATTTCAAAAAACTACAAACAACATTATTAAAACTCCTCTACTAAACGGGCATTGCATCGAAATGAAAGTTCATACCGATCAAATTGCCACAAACATGTACGTATCACATCAAACTTAAAAATATTCACAAATATAAGTATGAAGACATAAACTTACGTATCCTATAGTATGGTCGTTGTTATGTGCTCAGAAATAAGTTCTCTGATTTGTTCGTGAGGTTTGTGGCGTCCTTCTTTGTTGAACAAAGGCCTTTATTTGTATCTTAGAAGTTAGAACTGGGCAGTTATTTCTATCTCTACCACCACATGTCCTTTCTCTGTCTTCTTTATTTTGCCATTTGTCCCACGTTTGTAGTTTGTAACCGTTGAGGCAACTCTTCAACAACGTCCCATGATCTCTCTTATCAATGGCTACCTTATAACTGGGCCTTAGTCATCATTGGTAATTAATACTTAGTCCAATGCTCATCAGAATTAATATTACACAGTCATAACAGATTGTATATATATATTTTTAAAGAGAAATGCTACGTCTACAACATTTCTACAATATTTTTACAACAAATCCTAAGTGGCAAGTTGTTACTAGTTGTTATTGTTGGGGCAAAAAAGTAATCTTAGTGTTAGTTTGAAATTTAAACCAATAACCACTAACCACATGTGATTTGTTGTAAAAATGTTGTAGACGTAGCATTTCTCTTTATAAGGTAAATAATAGGAGGGAGAGTCGGGACAATTTCCACATAAATTCCAAGATTGAGAGTATGTAGAAGTAGAAGGCAAGCATTTGGCTTAGAAGTCGTTAAATAAAAATAAAACATACAACTTGCATAAAATATATATATATATATATATATATATATATATCTTGGCAGTTACTTTAGGCCCCACTAATTATTGGGCCCTGTGTCCAGATACAAAGACAATTTGAGATTACGAAGGAAAAGAAAAAGTCTTCACAGTTTCTCCGCTTTTATTTTTTCCAACTTGATAATACTCTCTCCTTTTCTTCTTTTTCAATCATCATAATCACAAAGTCTAACTTTCTCCTCCCTTTGTTTTTAACCTTTATTGTGTTCCCATTTACTTTAGCTGGTCTCCCATGAAATATGAATACAAACTACAAAGAGATAAAAATAACAATTTCCTTTTACAAAAAAATATTTGTAAAAAGGAATAAGAATTTGCACGAGTTTAATTATAATTTTTTTAAGGCGAAAATACACTTTTGGTCCCTACATTTTGGGCCTATTCTCAATTTGATCCCTAAATTAATTTAGCTCCTAGATCAGTCATTGATTTTTAAAATAGTCACTGCCGTCAACCCAGTGACAGAAAATGCTGAAATGGCAAACGGAATGCACAATTTGCTAATGTGGCAAATATATATATATATATATATATATATATATATATATAACATTTTTTAAATGCCATGTTAGCATTTAAATTAATAAAAAAAGCCAGCCCTAAGAAATTTAAAAAAAAAATGTAAATTAAATTTTTAAAAAAAACCTTAAATCTAATTTAAACTAAAATCATTTCTTAAAAAACAAAAATTCATAATCGTTTTAATTCTTTTTTGTTTTTGTTTTTGGTTAACCACATCAGCTTAAAAAAAATCTTCTACACTCTCTACGACTAATCTCAAACTCTCTCTCTCTCTCTTCACCCTACACTCTCTACCACTAAGCTCACAAGCTCAGCCTTCTTCTCCTTCTCTATTTCTCTATTCTTTTTTCCTCATCTCGGTCTCCCTCTCTCTAAATCGGTGATTTTTGGTTGAGTGGTGACGTTTCGATGACGTGGCTTGCCGTGGGTGGGTTCAGATTGGCACAAGTGGGATTCAAATCGCCGTGGGCTGGCGTGGGGCCATTGGTGCTTGTGGGTGGTCATGGTTTTGCTCACCTTGGGCTGCCGTGAGTCTTGGGTTTGGTGGTTGTGGTAGAAAATGGATCTGATTTGGTTTTTATTTATTTATTATTATTATTATTATTATTTGGGTTTGTGGGTATGGATTTTGGCAGTGGAGGATGTTGATGGTGGTAGTGGTGGTGGCAGTGGCAGCGGATGGTTTGGGTTTTGGATTTGGAATTTGGATTTTGTTTGGGTGTTTTGAGTTTTAGTATGGGTCTTGGGTTTTGTTTGAGTTTGGGTTTGACTCTCGGTGGTGGATGGTGCTAGGTTGATCGGCGGTGGGTTTTTGGTGGTGATTTGTGGTTGTTGTGGTTGGTGGTGTGGGTGATTGTGATGGTTGTTTTGGTTGTTGGTGGTGGTTTCAGTTTGTGGGTATGGATTTTTTGTGCTGAGATTGATTTTGAGTGGGTTAGTCAATTGGGTTTGTCTTGATTTTTCTTTGGAGATGATTTTTCTGGGTTGGTTTTCTCAAATTTTTTCATGTTCTGAGGTTTCAGTGGACGATGAATTTTGTATGAAATTTTGCATGTTTTGGTTTGATTTGCTCTTGAGTTTGATTGTTCTCGAGAAGAAGACGAAGAACAAGTTCTTCTGTTCTTACCTCCTAAAAAATAATGAAAGCAACAACAACAACAACAACAACAACAACAATAATAATAATAATAATAAAATTAGATTTAAAAGTTTTTTTTTTCTCTCAAAAAACAAGTTTGTTTGTTTGTTTTTTTTTTTTTTTTTTTTTTTTTATTTATAATTTAGTTTGAATTAAATTGAAATTGAAAAATATAAATTATTTTTATTTTTTTAATTAAACTGACATGGCTTTTTTTAATTCAGAAAATGCTGACATGGCATTTAAAAAATGTTAAATATATTTTTATTATTATTATTTTATTAACCACGTCAGCAAACAGTGTATTCTGTTTGCCACCTCAGCATTTTCTGTCACTGGGTTGACGGTAGAAACTATTTTAAAAGCAATTTTTAAAAATCAAGGATTGACCTAAGAGCTAAATCAATTTAGGGACCAAATTGAGAATAGATCCAAAATATAGGGACCAAAAGTGCATTTTTTTTTTAATATAGCAATTGATAGAAGAATATTTTGTATCTGCATTAGAAAAATGTTCAAGTTTATAGATGTATGTATCTGCTTCAATCTAGCATGCTCCTTTTCTTCCTCATCTGTCTCAACCTATAGACACCTTGATTTGTAAGATCAATGGTCAAGTTATACTGAATTGTCTATACAACCCGTAATTGTTGGCCACTAAAAAAAGTCTAAAACCCCTCTATTCAAGGAAGAGGATTTTATTTTGCGATGGCCAAGAATTAAAGGAGTTTAAAACGCCACCAATAGTATTTTGTTGGCCTGATAAATTTGAGTCTTTACATAATTATATAAATGGATAAAGTCATTTTCAAACAGAAAATATTTCTTGGGGAACTCTAAGAACACCTTTAGGTAGAAATGGACTAATTGGTTGAGTTATTAGGACCAGTGTTTTGCATAATGCGAAAATTGGAAAGGATCAAATGCATGGTATGACTGTGTCATCAAGTAGAACATTCAAACTTGCCTAGATAATAGCTCGAGTGAAAGGGACCCAGAAGGGCCATAACCCCTTCACAAGTTGACTACAATATTCAAAGCACCAAACTTTCAGTACATAAAAAAATTTCAAAGTATATCCTTCTTTCTTAAACAGTCCTTTGCCTTTGCCAATAAATGTCACATGACCTTTCCAATTTCTCCACCCTCTATTATCTTCTAACTCAGAACGAACAAGTCCTAACATAAACATTCTGAAAACAATTTTAAGTTTTTAAGTGTTAAAATAATGGTAGTGGGAAAAATGGAATTCATATTTACTGTTCATATGTATACAAAGGTTCAACTTCAGATCAGCTATACCTGTTTAGCAGATAAATGACTTGCTGTTGACTGAACATAACCTAAGTAGAAAATATACATGAATTGCTACTTTGTAATTGTTTGTAAAAAAAATTTTGCTAACTTCTTTATAGCTCAACTCAATTGACACCTCCTGATATTTCTAACTAGATTCCACAATTATCGAATTATCAAATCAAAAAAAAATAAATATTATGTAGTTCTTCACCAAAAAAAGAAAAAAAAGAAAAAAAAAAGGCAGATTCGAAACTCATCCATGGAATTATATGAAGAGAGAGACAGAAGACTTAAACCCAAAAAAGGCAATTGACCCGAGCAAAATCTATCTCATGTTGATAGTTCTTAATTATGATAATATAGCCATAAAATTTCCAAAAAAAGAAAAAAAAGAAGAAAAAAAAAGCATCTTTACCTTTCTATGGAAGAGAGATCAAATTGTACAATTAAAAAGCAAGATGTCTAGTTGTGATTGAGAACCATGCATCCAATTCCAAAACCCACCAATTGATACAAGAAAATGAACTTTCTTCAGGAAGAAGACCCCGAAACTCTTGGTGAAGTAAGAGGAAACAAAGGCAAAAGCTGTGGCTCAGCGTCTCTAGGAGTTGTGATCGGTGATGGATGCAAGTAAAACTTTTTCTCAGCGATGGCTTTCTCTTCCTCTGAGGAGCTTCCAAGAGAAGGTGAGGAGGATTTGTCAAAAGGGTCTTCACCATTTAATGGGGTAACAGGGCTAAGAGCAAGTGAAGGAAAGTCAAGCAGACTTGGAGACAGAATCTCAGGCTTATTACGTGGCGAGAACCCAGCTGTCTGATGAGCAAAATTAGGTATCAAAGTGTTGATCATGAGGCTGTTTTTGAGGTTGTTCCTTCTCTCATAGAGTTTGAAGCCTTGTTGTTTCTTTTGTGGAGTTCTGATGGGTGGTATGCTATGGTGGTGATGGTGGTTTTTTGATGATGATGATGATGATTGTGGTAGTGGATCTTTTGAA